>NW_026894217.1:0-168230 GCF_032452875.1 Bos javanicus
TGATCAGTGCATGATAGCCACGTGATCAGTGCATGATAGCCACGTGATCAGTGCATGATCAGTCATGTGATACGTGTGTGATCAGCCACTGATCAGTGCATGATATCCACGTGATCAGTGCATGACAGCCACGTGATCAGTGCATGAGAGCCACGGGATCAGTGCATGATCAGTCACGTGATACATGTGTGATCAGCCACGTGATCAGTGCATGATGAGCCACGTGATCAGTGCAGGATCAATTACGTGATCAGTGCATGATCAGTCACGTGACCAGTACATGGTTGCTACGTGATCGTTGCATGATCAGCCACGTGAGCAGAGCATGATAGCCACGTGGTCAGTGCATGATCAGTCACGTGATCAGTACATGATCAGTCACGTGAACAGTGCATGATCATTTACGTGATCTTTGCATGATCAGTCACGTTACCAGTATATGGTTGCTACGTGATCATTCCATGACGAGCCACGTGAGCAGTGCATGATAGCCCGTGATGTGTGCATGAGTTACGTGAGCAGAGTATGATCAGCCACGTGATCAGTGCATGAGTGCCACGTGATCAGTGCATGATATGTCACGTGACAGGTGTGTGATCAGCCACGTGAACAGTGCATGTTCAGCCACGTGATCAGTGCATGATAGCCACGTGATCAGTGCATGATCAGTTACGTGAGCAGTGTATGATCAGCCACGTGATCAGTGCATGGTCAGACACGTGAACAGTGTATGATCAGCCACGTGATCAGTGCATGATATCCAAGTGATCAGTGCATGATCATCACGTGATCAGTGTATGATCAGCCACGTGAACAGTGCATGCTCAGTCACGTGATCTGGGCCTGCTGAGCTGCGTGATTACTGTCTGCTCATCTGCTTGACAATGCCAGCTGAGCTGCACGATTCCTGCCTGTCATCTGCTTGACAATTGCCAGCTGTGCTGCGTAATTCCTGCCTGCTCAGCTGCTTGATTATTGCCAGCTGAGCAGCATGATTCCTCACACCTGAGTTCCATGATTATGCCTGCTGACTGTTTGATTCGTGCCTACTCAGCTCTTTGTTTATTGCCTCCAGAGGCACATGATCAGTGTATGATAGCAAACATGATCAGCGCATGATCAGTCACATGATCAGCGCCATTAAGTCACGTGATCACTACATGATAGTCATGTGATCAGTCCATGCTCAGTCACGGTATCAGTGCATGATCAGCCACGTGATCAGTGCATGATCTGTCACAAGATTAGTGTATGATCATCCACGTGATCAGTGCACGGGCAGTCATGTGATCAGTGCATGATATAGACGTGAGACAGTGCATGATCAGTCTCGTGATCAGTGCATGATAGCCACGTGATCAGTGCATGATCAGTCACCTGATGGGTGTATGATCATTCACGTGACCTGTACATGGTAGCTACATGATCATTGCATGATCAGCCACGTGAGTAGTTCATGATAGCCACGTGATCACTGCATGATCAGTCACGTGATCAGTGCATGATCAGTCATGTGACCAGTACATGGTAGCTGCGTGATCATGGCATGATCAGCCACGTGAGCAGTGCATGATAGCCACGTGATCAGTGCATGATCAGACACGAGATCAGTGCATGATCAGTCACGTGATCAGTGCATGATCAGCCACGTGATCAGTGCATGACCAGGCACGTGATCAGTGTATGTCCAGCCAAGTGATCAGTGCATGATAGCCACGTGATCAGTGCATGATCAGTCCCGTGATCAGTGCATGATCAGTTATGTGATCAGTGTATGATCAGCCACGTGATCAGTGCATGATCAGCCACATGATCAGTGCATGATCAATTACGTGCTCAGTGCATGATCAGTCACGTGACCAGTACATGGTAGCTACGTGATCATTGCCTGATCAGCCACGTGATCAGTGCATGATAGCCACGTGATCAGTGCATGCCATAGCCACGTGATCAGTGCATGATCAGTCATGTGATACGTGTGTGATCAACCACGTGATCAGTGCATGATATCCACGTGATCAGTGCATGACAGCCACGTGATCAGTGCATGAGAGCCACGGGATCAGTGCATGATCAGTCACGTGATACATGTGTGATCAGCCACGTGATCAGTGCAGGATCAGTGCGTGATCAGTGCATGATCAGTCAGCGTGACCAGTACATGGTTGCTTTCGCGTGATCGTTGCATGATCAGCCACGTGAGCAGAGCATGATAGCCACGTGGTCAGTGCATGATCAGTCACGTGATCAGTACATGATCAGTCACGTGAACAGTGCATGATCATTTACGTGATCTTTGCATGCATCAGTCACGTTACCAGTATATGGTTGCTACGTGATCATTCCATGACGAGCCACGTGAGCAGTGCATGATAGCCACGTGATGTGTGCATGAGGATTACGTGAGCAGAGTATGATCAGCCACGTGATCAGTGCATGAGTGCCACGTGATCAGTGCATGATATGTCACGTGACAGGTGTGTGATCAGCCACGTGAACAGTGCATGTTCAGCCACGTGATCAGTGCATGATAGCCACGTGATCAGTGCATGATCAGTTACGTGAGCAGTGTATGATCAGCCACGTGATCAGTGCATGGTCAGACACGTGAACAGTGTATGATCAGCCACGTGATCAGTGCATGATATCCAAGTGATCAGTGCATGATCATCACGTGATCAGTGTATGATCAGCCACGTGAACAGTGCATGCTCAGTCACGTGATCTGGGCCTGCTGAGCTGCGTGATTACTGTCTGCTCATCTGCTTGACAATTGCCAGCTGAGCTGCACGATTCCTGCCTGTCATCTGCTTGACAATTGCCAGCTGTGCTGCGTAATTCCTGCCTGCTCAGCTGCTTGATTATTGCCAGCTGAGCAGCATGATTCCTCACACCTGTGTTCCATGATTATTGCCTGCTGACTGTTTGATTCGTGCCTACTCAGCTCTTTGTTTATTGCCTCCAGAGGCACATGATCAGTGTATGATAGCAAACATGATCAGCGCATGATCAGTCACATGATCAGCGCCATTAAGTCACGTGATCACTACATGATAGTCATGTGATCAGTCCATGCTCAGTCACGGTATCAGTGCATGATCAGCCACGTGATCAGTGCATGATCTGTCACAAGATTAGTGTATGATCATCCACGTGATCAGTGCACGGGCAGTCATGTGATCAGTGCATGATATAGACGTGAACAGTGCATGATCAGTCTCGTGATCAGTGCATGATAGCCACGTGATCAGTGCATGATCAGTCACCTGATGGGTGTATGATCATTCACGTGACCTGTACATGGTAGCTACATGATCATTGCATGATCAGCCACGTGAGTAGTTCATGATAGCCACGTGATCACTGCATGATCAGTCACGTGATCAGTGCATGATCAGTCATGTGACCAGTACATGGTAGCTGCGTGATCATGGCATGATCAGCCACGTGAGCAGTGCATGATAGCCACGTGATCAGTGCATGATCAGACACGAGATCAGTGCATGATCAGTCACGTGATCAGTGCATGATCAGCCACGTGATCAGTGCATGACCAGGCACGTGATCAGTGTATGTCCAGCCAAGTGATCAGTGCATGGCCACGTGATCAGTGCATGATCAGTCGCGTGATCAGTGCATGATCAGTTATGTGATCAGTGTATGATCAGCCACGTGATCAGTGCATGATCAGCCACATGATCAGTGCATGATCAATTACGTGCTCAGTGCATGATCAGTCACGTGACCAGTACATGGTAGCTCGTGATCATTGCCTGATCAGCCACGTGATCAGTGCATGTGCCACGTGATCAGTGCATGATAGCCACGTGATCAGTGCATGATCAGTCATGTGATACGTGTGTGATCAGCCACGTGATCAGTGCATGATATCCGCGTGATCAGTGCATGACAGCCACGTGATCAGTGCATGAGAGCCGCGGGATCAGTGCATGATCAGTCACGTGATACATGTGTGATCAGCCACGTGATCAGTGCATGATGAGCCACGTGATCAGTGCAGGATCAATTGCGTGATCAGTGCATGATCAGTCACGTGACCAGTACATGGTTGCTACGTGATCGTTGCATGATCAGCCACGTGAGCAGAGCATGATAGCCACGTGGTCAGTGCATGATCAGTCCGCGTGATCAGTACATGATCAGTCGCGTGAACAGTGCATGATCATTTACGTGATCTTTGCATGATCAGTCACGTTACCAGTATATGGTTGCTACGTGATCATTCCATGACGAGCCACGTGAGCGGTGCATGATAGCCACGTGATGTGTGCATGAGTTGCGTGAGCAGAGTATGATCAGCCACGTGATCAGTGCATGAGTGCCACGTGATCAGTGCATGATATGTCACGTGACAGGTGTGTGATCAGCCACGTGAACAGTGCATGTTCAGCCACGTGATCAGTGCAATGCTACGTGATCAGTGCATGATCAGTTACGTGACCAGTGTATGATCAGCCACGTGATCAGTGCATGGTCAGACACGTGAACAGTGTATGATCAGCCACGTGATCAGTGCATGATATCCAAGTGATCAGTGCATGATCATCACGTGATCAGTGTATGATCAGCCACGTGAACAGTGCATGCTCAGTCACGTGATCTGGGCCTGCTGAGCTGCGTGATTACTGTCTGCTCATCTGCTTGACAATTGCCAGCTGAGCTGCACGATTCCTGCCTGTCATCTGCTTGACAATTGCCAGCTGTGCTGCGTAATTCCTGCCTGCTCAGCTGCTTGATTATTGCCAGCTGAGCAGCATGATTCCTCACACCTGAGTTCCATGATTATTGCCTGCTGACTGTTTGATTCGTGCCTACTCAGCTCTTTGTTTATTGCCTCCAGAGGCACATGATCAGTGTATGATAGCAAACATGATCAGCGCATGATCAGTCACATGATCAGCGCCATTAAGTCACGTGATCACTACATGATAGTCATGTGATCAGTCCATGCTCAGTCACGGTATCAGTGCATGATCAGCCACGTGATCAGTGCATGATCTGTCACAAGATTAGTGTATGATCATCCACGTGATCAGTGCGCGGGCAGTCATGTGATCAGTGCATGATATAGGCGTGAACAGTGCATGATCAGTCTCGTGATCCGTGCATGATAGCCACGTGATCAGTGCATGATCAGTCACCTGATGGGTGTATGATCATTCACGTGACCTGTACATGGTAGCTACATGATCATTGCATGATCAGCCACGTGAGTAGTTCATGATAGCCACGTGATCACTGCATGATCAGTCACGTGATCAGTGCATGATCAGTCATGTGACCAGTACATGGTAGCTGCGTGATCATGGCATGATCAGCCGTGAGCAGTGCATGATAGCCACGTGATCAGTGCATGATCAGACACGAGATCAGTGCATGATCAGTCACGTGATCAGTGCATGATCAGCCACGTGATCAGTGCATGACCAGGCACGTGATCAGTGTATGTCCAGCCAAGTGATCAGTGCATGATAGCCACGTGATCAGTGCATGATCAGTCACGTGATCAGTGCATGATCAGTTATGTGATCAGTGTATGATCAGCCACGTGATCAGTGCATGATCAGCCACATGATCAGTGCATGATCAATTACGGATCAGTGCATGATCAGTCACGTGACCAGTACATGGTAGCTACGTGATCATTGCCTGATCAGCCACGTGATCAGTGCATGATAGCCACGTGATCAGTGCATGATAGCCACGTGATCAGTGCATGATCAGTCATGTGATACGTGTGTGATCAGCCACGTGATCAGTGCATGATATCCACGTGATCAGTGCATGACAGCCACGTGATCAGTGCATGAGAGCCACGGGATCAGTGCATGATCAGTCACGTGATACATGTGTGATCAGCCACGTGATCAGTGCATGATGAGCCACGTGATCAGTGCAGGATCAATTGCGTGATCAGTGCATGATCAGTCGCGTGACCAGTACATGGTTGCTACGTGATCGTTGCATGATCAGCCACGTGAGCAGAGCATGATAGCCACGTGGTCAGTGCATGATCAGTCCGTGATCAGTACATGATCAGTCACGTGAACAGTGCATGATCATTTACGTGATCTTTGCATGATCAGTCACGTTACCAGTATATGGTTGCTACGTGATCATTCCATGACGAGCCACGTGAGCAGTGCATGATAGCCACGTGATGTGTGCATGAGTTACGTGAGCAGAGTATGATCAGCCACGTGATCAGTGCATGAGTGCCACGTGATCAGTGCATGATATGTCACGTGACAGGTGTGTGATCAGCCACGTGGACAGTGCATGTTCAGCCACGTGATCAGTGCATGATAGCCACGTGATCAGTGCATGATCAGTTACGTGAGCAGTGTATGATCAGCCACGTGATCAGTGCATGGTCAGACACGTGAACAGTGTATGATCAGCCACGTGATCAGTGCATGATATCCAAGTGATCAGTGCATGATCATCACGTGATCAGTGTATGATCAGCCACGTGAACAGTGCATGCTCAGTCACGTGATCTGGGCCTGCTGAGCTGCGTGATTACTGTCTGCTCATCTGCTTGACAATTGCCAGCTGAGCTGCACGATTCCTGCCTGTCATCTGCTTGACAATTGCCAGCTGTGCTGCGTAATTCCTGCCTGCTCAGCTGCTTGATTATTGCCAGCTGAGCAGCATGATTCCTCACACCTGAGTTCCATGATTATTGCCTGCTGACTGTTTGATTCGTGCCTACTCAGCTCTTTGTTTATTGCCTCCAGAGGCACATGATCAGTGTATGATAGCAAACATGATCAGCGCATGATCAGTCACATGATCAGCGCCATTAAGTCACGTGATCACTACATGATAGTCATGTGATCAGTCCATGCTCAGTCACGGTATCAGTGCATGATCAGCCACGTGATCAGTGCATGATCTGTCACAAGATTAGTGTATGATCATCCACGTGATCAGTGCACGGGCAGTCATGTGATCAGTGCATGATATAGACGTGAACAGTGCATGATCAGTCTCGTGATCAGTGCATGATAGCCACGTGATCAGTGCATGATCAGTCACCTGATGGGTGTATGATCATTCACGTGACCTGTACATGGTAGCTACATGATCATTGCATGATCAGCCACGTGAGTAGTTCATGATAGCCACGTGATCACTGCATGATCAGACACGTGATCAGTGCATGATCAGTCATGTGACCAGTACATGGTAGCTGCGTGATCATGGCATGATCAGCCACGTGAGCAGTGCATGATAGCCACGTGATCAGTGCATGATCAGACACGAGATCAGTGCATGATCAGTCACGTGATCAGTGCATGATCAGCCACATCGTGTGCATGACCAGGCACGTGATCAGTGTATGTCCAGCCAAGTGATCAGTGCATGATAGCCGTGATCAGTGCATGATCAGTCACGTGATCAGTGCATGATCAGTTATGTGATCAGTGTATGATCAGCCACGTGATCAGTGCATGATCAGCCACATGATCAGTGCATGATCAATTACGTGCTCAGTGCATGATCAGTCACGTGACCAGTACATGGTAGCTACGTGATCAGTGCCTGATCAGGCACGTGATCAGTGCATGATAGCCACGTGATCAGTGCATGATAGCCACGTGATCAGTGCATGATCAGTCATGTGATACGTGTGTGATCAGCCACGTGATCAGTGCATGATATCCACGTGATCAGTGCATGACAGCCACGTGATCAGTGCATGAGAGCCACGGATCAGTGCATGATCAGTCACGTGATACATGTGTGATCAGCCACGTGATCAGTGCATGATGAGCCACGTGATCAGTGCAGGATCAATTGCAGTCAGTGCATGATCAGTCACGTGACCAGTACATGGTTGCTCGTGATCGTTGCATGATCAGCCACGTGAGCAGAGCATGATAGCCACGTGGTCAGTGCATGATCAGTCACGTGATCAGTACATGATCAGTCACATGAACAGTGCATGATCATTTACGTGATCTTTGCATGATCAGTCACGTTACCAGTATATGGTTGCTACGTGATCATTCCGCGACGAAGCCACGTGAGCAGTGCATGATAGCCACGTGATGTGTGCATGAGTTACGTGAGCAGAGTATGATCAGCCACGTGATCAGTGCATGAGTGCCACGTGATCAGTGCATGATATGTCACGTGACAGGTGTGTGATCAGCCACGTGAACAGTGCATGATTCAGCCACGTGATCAGTGCATGATAGCCACGTGATCAGTGCATGATCAGTTACGTGAGCAGTGTATGATCAGCCACGTGATCAGTGCATGGTCAGACACGTGACCAGTGTATGATCAGCCACGTGATCAGTGCATGATCAGCCACGTGATCAGTGCATGATAGCCACGTGATCAGTTGCATGATCAGCCACGTGATCAGTGCATGATCAGTCACGTGATCAGTGCATGATCAGAGTCCGTGATCAGTGCATGCTCAGTCACGTGATCAGTGCATGATCAGCCACGTGATCAGTGCATGATCTGTCACGAGATTAGTGTATGATCATCACGTGATCAGTGCACGGGCAGTCACGTGATCAGTGCATGATATAGACGTGATCAGTGCATGATCAGTCACGTGATCAGTGCATGATAGCCACGTGATCAGTGCATGATCAGTCACCTGATCGGTGTATGATCATTCACGTGACCTGTACATGGTAGCTACGTGATCATTGCATGATCAGCCACGTGAGTAGTGCATGATAGCCACGTGATCAGTGCATGATCAGTCACGTGATCAGTGCATGATCAGTCACGTGACCAGTACATGGTAGCTGCGTGATCATTGCATGATCAGCCACGTGATCAGTGCATGATCAGCCACGTGATCAGTGCATGATCAGTCACGTGATCAGTGCATGATCAGTTATGGATCAGTGTATGATCAGCCACGTGATCAGTGCATGATCAGCCACGTGATCAGTGCATGATCAATTACGTGATCAGTGCATGATCAGTCACGTGACCAGTACATGGTAGCTACGTGATCAGTGCCTGATCAGCCACGTGATCAGTGCATGATAGCCACGTGATCAGTGCATGATAGCCACGTGATCAGTGCATGATCAGTCACGTGATACGTGAGTGATCAGCCACGTGATCAGTGCATGATAGCCACGTGATCAGTGCATGATCAGCCACGTGATCAGTGCATGATCAGCCACGTGATCAGTACATGATCGGTCACGTGATACATGTGCATGATCAGCCACGTGATCAGTGCATGATAGCCACGTGGTCAGTGCATGATCAGTCACGTGATCAGTACATGATCAGTCACGTGAACAGTGCATGATCATTCGTGATCTTTGCATGATCAGTCACGTTACCAGTATATGGTTGCTACGTGATCATTCCATGGCGAGCCACGTGAGCAGTGCATGATAGCCACGTGATGTGTGCATGAGTTACGTGAGCAGAGTATGATCAGCCACGTGATCAGTGCATGAGTGCCACGTGATCAGTGCATGATATGTCACGTGACAGGTGTGTGATCAGCCACGTGAACAGTGCATGTTCAGCCACGTGATCAGTGCATGATAGCCACGTGATCAGTGCATGATCAGTTACGTGAGCAGTGTATGATCAGCCACGTGATCAGTGCATGGTCAGACACGTGAACAGTGTATGATCAGCCACGTGATCAGTGCATGATATCCAAGTGATCAGTGCATGATCATCACGTGATCAGTGTATGATCAGCCACGTGAACAGTGCATGCTCAGTCACGTGATCTGGGCCTGCTGAGCTGCGTGATTACTGTCTGCTCATCTGCTTGACAATTGCCAGCTGAGCTGCACGATTCCTGCCTGTCATCTGCTTGACAATTGCCAGCTGTGCTGCGTAATTCCTGCCTGCTCAGCTGCTTGATTATTGCCAGCTGAGCAGCATGATTCCTCACACCTGAGTTCCATGATTATTGCCTGCTGACTGTTTGATTCGTGCCTACTCAGCTCTTTGTTTATTGCCTCCAGAGGCACATGATCAGTGTATGATAGCAAACATGATCAGCGCATGATCAGTCACATGATCAGCGCCATTAAGTCACGTGATCACTACATGATAGTCATGTGATCAGTCCATGCTCAGTCACGGTATCAGTGCATGATCAGCCACGTGATCAGTGCATGATCTGTCACAAGATTAGTGTATGATCATCCACGTGATCAGTGCACGGGCAGTCATGTGATCAGTGCATGATATAGACGTGAACAGTGCATGATCAGTCTCGTGATCAGTGCATGATAGCCACGTGATCAGTGCATGATCAGTCACCTGATGGGTGTATGATCATTCACGTGACCTGTACATGGTAGCTACATGATCATTGCATGATCAGCCACGTGAGTAGTTCATGATAGCCACGTGATCACTGCATGATCAGTCACGTGATCAGTGCATGATCAGTCATGTGACCAGTACATGGTAGCTGCGTGATCATGGCATGATCAGCCACGTGAGCAGTGCATGATAGCCACGTGATCAGTGCATGATCAGACACGAGATCAGTGCATGATCAGTCACGTGATCAGTGCATGATCAGCCACGTGATCAGTGCATGACCAGGCACGTGATCAGTGTATGTCCAGCCAAGTGATCAGTGCATGATAGCCACGTGATCAGTGCATGATCAGTCACGTGATCAGTGCATGATCAGTTATGTGATCAGTGTATGATCAGCCACGTGATCAGTGCATGATCAGCCACATGATCAGTGCATGATCAATTACGTGCTCAGTGCATGATCAGTCACGTGACCAGTACATGGTAGCTACGTGATCATTGCCTGATCAGCCACGTGATCAGTGCATGATAGCCACGTGATCAGTGCATGATAGCCACGTGATCAGTGCATGATCAGTCATGTGATACGTGTGTGATCAGCCACGTGATCAGTGCATGATATCCACGTGATCAGTGCATGACAGCCACGTGATCAGTGCATGAGAGCCACGGGATCAGTGCATGATCAGTCACGTGATACATGTGTGATCAGCCACGTGATCAGTGCATGATGAGCCACGTGATCAGTGCAGGATCAATTCGTGATCAGTGCATGATCAGTCACGTGACCAGTACATGGTTGCTACGTGATCGTTGCATGATCAGCCACGTGAGCAGAGCATGATAGCCACGTGGTCAGTGCATGATCAGTCGCGTGATCAGTACATGATCAGTCACGTGAACAGTGCATGATCATTTACGTGATCTTTGCATGATCAGTCACGTTACCAGTATATGGTTGCTACGTGATCATTCCATGACGAGCCACGTGAGCAGTGCATGATAGCCACGTGATGTGGGCATGAGTTACGTGAGCAGAGTATGATCAGCCACGTGATCAGTGCATGAGTGCCACGTGATCAGTGCATGATATGTCACGTGACAGGTGTGTGATCAGCCACGTGAACAGTGCATGTTCAGCCACGTGATCAGTGCATGATAGCCACGTGATCAGTGCATGATCAGTTACGTGAGCAGTGTATGATCAGCCACGTGATCAGTGCATGGTCAGACACGTGAACAGTGTATGATCAGCCACGTGATCAGTGCATGATATCCAAGTGATCAGTGCATGATCATCACGTGATCAGTGTATGATCAGCCACGTGAACAGTGCATGCTCAGTCACGTGATCTGGGCCTGCTGAGCTGCGTGATTACTGTCTGCTCATCTGCTTGACAATTGCCAGCTGAGCTGCACGATTCCTGCCTGTCATCTGCTTGACAATTGCCAGCTGTGCTGCGTAATTCCTGCCTGCTCAGCTGCTTGATTATTGCCAGCTGAGCAGCATGATTCCTCACACCTGAGTTCCATGATTATTGCCTGCTGACTGTTTGATTCGTGCCTACTCAGCTCTTTGTTTATTGCCTCCAGAGGCACATGATCAGTGTATGATAGCAAACATGATCAGCGCATGATCAGTCACATGATCAGCGCCATTAAGTCACGTGATCACTACATGATAGTCATGTGATCAGTCCATGCTCAGTCACGGTATCAGTGCATGATCAGCCACGTGATCAGTGCATGATCTGTCACAAGATTAGTGTATGATCATCCGCGTGATCAGTGCACGGGCAGTCATGTGATCAGTGCATGATATAGGCGTGAACAGTGCATGATCAGTCTCGTGATCCGTGCATGATAGCCACGTGATCAGTGCATGATCAGTCACCTGATGGGTGTATGATCATTCACGTGACCTGTACATGGTAGCTACATGATCATTGCATGATCAGCCACGTGAGTAGTTCATGATAGCCACGTGATCACTGCATGATCAGTCACGTGATCAGTGCATGATCAGTCATGTGACCAGTACATGGTAGCTGCGTGATCATGGCATGATCAGCCACGTGAGCAGTGCATGATAGCCACGTGATCACTGCATGATCAGACACGTGATCAGTGCATGATCAGTCACGTGACCAGTACATGGTAGCTGCGTGATCATGCATGATCAGCCACGTGAGCAGTGCATGATAGCCACGTGATCAGTGCATGATCAGACACGAGATCAGTGCATGATCAGTCACGTGATCAGTGCATGATCAGCCACGTGATCAGTGCATGACCAGGCACGTGATCAGTGTATGTCCAGCCAAGTGATCAGTGCATGATAGCCACGTGATCAGTGCATGATCAGTCGCGTGATCAGTGCATGATCAGTTATGTGATCGGTGTATGATCAGCCACGTGATCAGTGCATGATCAGCCACATGATCAGTGCATGATCAATTGCGTGCTCAGTGCATGATCAGTCACGTGACCAGTACATGGTAGCTCGTGATCATTGCCTGATCAGCCGTGATCAGTGCATGATAGCCACGTGATCAGTGCATGATAGCCACGTGATCAGTGCATGATCAGTCATGTGATACGTGTGTGATCAGCCACGTGATCAGTGCATGATATCCACGTGATCAGTGCAGGACAGCCACGTGATCAGTGCATGAGAGCCACGGGATCAGTGCATGATCAGTCACGTGATACATGTGTGATCAGCCACGTGATCAGTGCATGATGAGCCACGTGATCAGTGCAGGATCAATTACGTGATCAGTGCATGATCAGTCACGTGACCAGTACATGGTTGCTACGTGATCGTTGCATGATCAGCCACGTGAGCAGAGCATGATAGCCACGTGGTCAGTGCATGATCAGTCACGTGATCAGTACATGATCAGTCACGTGAAGAGTGCATGATCATTTACGTGATCTTTGCATGATCAGTCACGTTACCAGTATATGGTTGCTACGTGATCATTCCATGACGAGCCACGTGAGCAGTGCATGATAGCCACGTGATGTGTGCATGAGTTACGTGAGCAGAGTATGATCAGCCACGTGATCAGTGCATGAGTGCCACGTGATCAGTGCATGATATGTCACGTGACAGGTGTGTGATCAGCCACGTGAACAGTGCATGTTCAGCCACGTGATCAGTGCATGATAGCCACGTGATCAGTGCATGATCAGTTACGTGAGCAGTGTATGATCAGCCACGTGATCAGTGCATGGTCAGACACGTGAACAGTGTATGATCAGCCACGTGATCAGTGCATGATATCCAAGTGATCAGTGCATGATCATCACGTGATCAGTGTATGATCAGCCACGTGAACAGTGCATGCTCAGTCACGTGATCTGGGCCTGCTGAGCTGCGTGATTACTGTCTGCTCATCTGCTTGACAATTGCCAGCTGAGCTGCACGATTCCTGCCTGTCATCTGCTTGACAATTGCCAGCTGTGCTGCGTAATTCCTGCCTGCTCAGCTGCTTGATTATTGCCAGCTGAGCAGCATGATTCCTCACACCTGAGTTCCATGATTATTGCCTGCTGACTGTTTGATTCGTGCCTACTCAGCTCTTTGTTTATTGCCTCCAGAGGCACATGATCAGTGTATGATAGCAAACATGATCAGCGCATGATCAGTCACATGATCAGCGCCATTAAGTCACGTGATCACTACATGATAGTCATGTGATCAGTCCATGCTCAGTCACGGTATCAGTGCATGATCAGCCACGTGATCAGTGCATGATCTGTCACAAGATTAGTGTATGATCATCCACGTGATCAGTGCACGGGCAGTCATGTGATCAGTGCATGATATAGGCGTGAACAGTGCATGATCAGTCTCGTGATCAGTGCATGATAGCCACGTGATCAGTGCATGATCAGTCACCTGATGGGTGTATGATCATTCACGTGACCTGTACATGGTAGCTACATGATCATTGCATGATCAGCCACGTGAGTAGTTCATGATAGCCACGTGATCACTGCATGATCAGTCACGTGATCAGTGCATGATCAGTCATGTGACCAGTACATGGTAGCTGCGTGATCATGGCATGATCAGCCACGTGAGCAGTGCATGATAGCCACGTGATCAGTGCATGATCAGACACGAGATCAGTGCATGATCAGTCACGTGATCAGTGCATGATCAGCCACGTGATCAGTGCATGACCAGGCGCGTGATCAGTGTATGTCCAGCCACGTGATCAGTGCATGATAGCCACGTGATCAGTGCATGATCAGTCACGTGATCAGTGCATGATCAGTTATGTGATCAGTGTATGATCAGCCACGTGATCAGTGCATGATCAGCCACATGATCAGTGCATGATCAATTACGTGATCAGTGCATGATCAGTCACGTGACCAGTACATGGTAGCTACGTGATCATTGCCTGATCAGCCACGTGATCAGTGCATGATAGCCACGTGATCAGTGCATGATAGCCACGTGATCAGTGCATGATCAGTCATGTGATACGTGTGTGATCAGCCACGTGATCAGTGCATGATATCCACGTGATCAGTGCATGACAGCCACGTGATCAGTGCATGAGAGCCACGGGATCAGTGCATGATCAGTCACGTGATACAGGTGTGATCAGCCACGTGATCAGTGCATGATGAGCCACGTGATCAGTGCAGGATCAATTACGTGATCAGTGCATGATCAGTACGTGACCAGTACATGGTAGCTACGTGATCGTTGCATGATCAGCCACGTGATCAGTGCATGATAGCCACGTGATCAGTGCATGATCAGTCACGTGATCAGTGCATGATCAGTCACGTGATCAGTGCATGATCAGTCAGGTCAGCCACGTGGGATCAGTGCATGATATGTCACGTGACAGTGTGTGATCAGCCACGTGATCAGTGCATGATCAGCCACGTGATCAGTGCATGATAGCCACGTGATCAGTGCATGATCAGTTACGTGATCAGTGCATGATCAGCCACGTGATCAGTGCATGATCGTCACGTGATCAGTGCATGATCAGCCGCGTGATCAGTGCATGATCAGTCACGTGATCAGTGCATGATAGCCACGTGATCAGTGCATGATCAGTCACGTGATCAGTGCATGATCAGTCACGTGATCAGTGCATGATCAGCCACGTGATCAGTGCATGATCAGTCACGTGATCAGTGCATGATCAGCCACGTGATCAGTGCATGATCTGTCACGTGATTAGTGTATGATCAGCCACGTGATCAGTGCAGGGCAGTCATGTGATCAGTGCATGATATAGACGTGAACAGTGCATGATCAGTCACGTGATCAGTGCATGATAGCCACGTGATCAGTGCATGATCAGTCACGTGATGGGTGCATGATCATTCACGTGACCAGTACATGGTAGCTACATGATCATTGCATGATCAGCCACGTGAGTAGTGCATGATAGCCACGTGATCAGTGCATGATCAGTCACGTGATCAGTGCATGATCAGTCACGTGATCAGTACATGGTAGCTGCGTGATCATGGCATGATCAGCCACGTGATCAGTGCATGATAGCCACGTGATCAGTGCATGATCAGTCACGTGATCAGTGCATGATCAGTTACGTGATCAGTGCATGATCAGCCACGTGATCAGTGCATGATCAGCCACGTGATCAGTGCATGATCAGGCACGTGATCAGTGCATGATCAGTCACGTGATCAGTACATGGTAGCCACGTGATCAGTGCATGATCAGCCACGTGATCAGTGCATGATAGCCATGAGGAGTGAAGCACGTGATCAGTGCATGATCAGTCACGTGATACGTGTGTGATCAGCCACGTGATCAGTGCATGATAGCCACGTGATCAGTGCAGGACAGCCACGTGATCAGTGCATGACAGCCACGTGATCAGTACATGGTCAGCCACGTGATCAGGTAGCATGATCAGCCACGTGATCAGTGCATGATCAGCCACGTGGTCAGTGCATGATCAGTCACGTGATCAGTGCATGATCAGTCACGTGAACAGTGCATGATCATTTACGTGATCTTTGCATGATCAGTCACGTTACCAGTATATGGTTGCTACGTGATCATTCCATGACGAGCCACGTGAGCAGTGCATGATAGCCACGTGATGTGTGCATGTGTTACGTGAGCAGAGTATGATCAGCCACGTGATCAGTGCATGAGTGCCACGTGATCAGTGCATGATATGTCACGTGACAGGTGTCTGATCAGCCACGTGAACAGTGCATGTTCAGCCACGTGATCAGTGCATGATAGCCACGTGATCAGTGCATGATCAGTTACGTGAGCAGTGTATGATCAGCCACGTGATCAGTGCATGGTCAGACACGTGAACAGTGTATGATCAGCCACGTGATCAGTGCATGATATCCAAGTGATCAGTGCATGATCATCACGTGATCAGTGTATGATCAGCCACGTGAACAGTGCATGCTCAGTCACGTGATCTGGGCCTGCTGAGCTGCGTGATTACTGTCTGCTCATCTGCTTGACAATTGCCAGCTGAGCTGCACGATTCCTGCCTGTCATCTGCTTGACAATTGCCAGCTGTGCTGCGTAATTCCTGCCTGCTCAGCTGCTTGATTATTGCCAGCTGAGCAGCATGATTCCTCACACCTGAGTTCCATGATTATTGCCTGCTGACTGTTTGATTCGTGCCTACTCAGCTCTTTGTTTATTGCCTCCAGAGGCACATGATCAGTGTATGATAGCAAACATGATCAGCGCATGATCAGTCACATGATCAGCGCCATTAAGTCACGTGATCACTACATGATAGTCATGTGATCAGTCCATGCTCAGTCACGGTATCAGTGCATGATCAGCCACGTGATCAGTGCATGATCTGTCACAAGATTAGTGTATGATCATCCACGTGATCAGTGCACGGGCAGTCATGTGATCAGTGCATGATATAGACGTGAACAGTGCATGATCAGTCTCGTGATCAGTGCATGATAGCCACGTGATCAGTGCATGATCAGTCACCTGATGGGTGTATGATCATTCACGTGACCTGTACATGGTAGCTACATGATCATTGCATGAACAGCCACGTGAGTAGTTCATGATAGCCACGTGATCACTGCATGATCAGTCACGTGATCAGTGCATGATCAGTCATGTGACCAGTACATGGTAGCTGCGTGATCATGGCATGATCAGCCACGTGAGCAGTGCATGATAGCCACGTGATCAGTGCATGATCAGACACGAGATCAGTGCATGATCAGTCACGTGATCAGTGCATGATCAGCCACGTGATCAGTGCATGACCAGGCACGTGATCAGTGTATGTCCGCCAAGTGATCAGTGCATGATAGCCACGTGATCAGTGCATGATCAGTCACGTGATCAGTGCATGATCAGTTATGTGATCAGTGTATGATCAGCCACGTGATCAGTGCATGATCAGCCACATGATCAGTGCATGATCAATTACGTGCTCAGTGCATGATCAGTCACGTGACCAGTACATGGTAGCTACGTGATCATTGCCTGATCAGCCACATGATCAGTGCATGATAGCCACGTGATCAGTGCATGATAGCCACGTGATCAGTGCATGATCAGTCATGTGATACGTGTGTGATCAGCCGTGATCAGTGCATGATATCCACGTGATCAGTGCATGACAGCCGCGTGATCAGTGCATGAGAGCCACGGGATCAGTGCATGATCAGTCACGTGATACATGTGTGATCAGCCACGTGATCAGTGCATGATGAGCCACGTGATCAGTGCAGGATCAATTCGTGATCAGTGCATGATCAGTCACGTGACCAGTACATGGTTGCTACGTGATCGTTGCATGATCAGCCACGTGAGCAGAGCATGATAGCCACGTGGTCAGTGCATGATCAGTCACGTGATCAGTACATGATCAGTCACGTGAACAGTGCATGATCATTTACGTGATCTTTGCATGATCAGTCACGTTACCAGTATATGGTTGCTACGTGATCATTCCATGACGAGCCACGTGAGCAGTGCATGATAGCCACGTGATGTGTGCATGAGTTACGTGAGCAGAGTATGATCAGCCACGTGATCAGTGCATGAGTGCCACGTGATCAGTGCATGATATGTCACGTGACAGGTGTGTGATCAGCCACGTGAACAGTGCATGTTCAGCCACGTGATCAGTGCATGATAGCCACGTGATCAGTGCATGATCAGTTACGTGAGCAGTGTATGATCAGCCACGTGATCAGTGCATGGTCAGACACGTGAACAGTGTATGATCAGCCACGTGATCAGTGCATGATATCCAAGTGATCAGTGCATGATCATCGCGTGATCAGTGTATGATCAGCCACGTGAACAGTGCATGCTCAGTCACGTGATCTGGGCCTGCTGAGCTGCGTGATTACTGTCTGCTCATCTGCTTGACAATTGCCAGCTGAGCTGCACGATTCCTGCCTGTCATCTGCTTGACAATTGCCAGCTGTGCTGCGTAATTCCTGCCTGCTCAGCTGCTTGATTATTGCCAGCTGAGCAGCATGATTCCTCACACCTGAGTTCCATGATTATTGCCTGCTGACTGTTTGATTTGTGCCTACTCAGCTCTTTGTTTATTGCCTCCAGAGGCACATGATCAGTGTATGATAGCAAACATGATCAGCGCATGATCAGTCACATGATCAGCGCCATTAAGTCACGTGATCACTACATGATAGTCATGTGATCAGTCCATGCTCAGTCACGGTATCAGTGCATGATCAGCCACGTGATCAGTGCATGATCTGTCACAAGATTAGTGTATGATCATCCACGTGATCAGTGCACGGGCAGTCATGTGATCAGTGCATGATATAGGCGTGAACAGTGCATGATCAGTCTCGTGATCAGTGCATGATAGCCACGTGATCAGTGCATGATCAGTCACCTGATGGGTGTATGATCATTCACGTGACCTGTACATGGTAGCTACATGATCATTGCATGATCAGCCACGTGAGTAGTTCATGATAGCCACGTGATCACTGCATGATCAGTCACGTGATCAGTGCATGATCAGTCATGTGACCAGTACATGGTAGCTGCGTGATCATGGCATGATCAGCCACGTGAGCAGTGCATGTACGTGATCAGTGCATGATGCAGATCACGTGATCAGTGCATGATCAGCCACGTGACCAGTACATGATAGCTACGTGATCATGCATGATAGCCCGTGAGCAGTGCATGATAGCCACGTGATCAGTGCATGATCAGACACGAGATCAGTGCATGATCAGTCACGTGATCAGTGCATGATCAGCCACGTGATCAGTGCATGACCAGGCACGTGATCAGTGTATGTCCAGCCAAGTGATCAGTGCATGATAGCCGCGTGATCAGTGCATGATCAGTCACGTGATCAGTGCATGATCAGTTATGTGATCAGTGTATGATCAGCCACGTGATCAGTGCATGATCAGCCACATGATCAGTGCATGATCAATTACGTGCTCAGTGCATGATCAGTCACGTGACCAGTACATGGTAGCTACGTGATCATTGCCTGATCAGCCACGTGATCAGTGCATGATAGCCACGTGATCAGTGCATGATAGCCACGTGATCAGTGCATGATCAGTCATGTGATACGTGTGTGATCAGCCACATGATCAGTGCATGATATCCACGTGATCAGTGCATGACAGCCACGTGATCAGTGCATGAGAGCCACGGGATCAGTGCATGATCAGTCACGTGATACATGTGTGATCAGCCACGTGATCAGTGCATGATGAGCCACGTGATCAGTGCAGGATCAATTCGTGATCAGTGCATGATCAGTCACGTGACCAGTACATGGTTGCTCGTGATCGTTGCATGATCAGCCACGTGAGCAGAGCATGATAGCCACGTGGTCAGTGCATGATCAGTCACGTGATCAGTACATGATCAGTCACGTGAACAGTGCATGATCATTTGCGTGATCTTTGCATGATCAGTCACGTTACCAGTATATGGTTGCTACGTGATCATTCCATGACGAGCCACGTGAGCAGTGCATGATAGCCACGTGATGAGTGCATGAGTTACGTGAGCAGAGTATGATCAGCCACGTGATCAGTGCATGAGTGCCACGTGATCAGTGCATGATATGTCACGTGACAGGTGTGTGATCAGCCACGTGAACAGTGCATGTTCAGCCACGTGATCAGTGCATGATAGCCACGTGATCAGTGCATGATCAGTTACGTGAGCAGTGTATGATCAGCCACGTGATCAGTGCATGGTCAGACACGTGAACAGTGTATGATCAGCCACGTGATCAGTGCATGATATCCAAGTGATCAGTGCATGATCATCACGTGATCAGTGTATGATCAGCCACGTGAACAGTGCATGCTCAGTCACGTGATCTGGGCCTGCTGAGCTGCGTGATTACTGTCTGCTCATCTGCTTGACAATTGCCAGCTGAGCTGCACGATTCCTGCCTGTCATCTGCTTGACAATTGCCAGCTGTGCTGCGTAATTCCTGCCTGCTCAGCTGCTTGATTATTGCCAGCTGAGCAGCATGATTCCTCACACCTGAGTTCCATGATTATTGCCTGCTGACTGTTTGATTCGTGCCTACTCAGCTCTTTGTTTATTGCCTCCAGAGGCACATGATCAGTGTATGATAGCAAACATGATCAGCGCATGATCAGTCACATGATCAGCGCCATTAAGTCACGTGATCACTACATGATAGTCATGTGATCAGTCCATGCTCAGTCACGGTATCAGTGCATGATCAGCCACGTGATCAGTGCATGATCTGTCACAAGATTAGTGTATGATCATCCACGTGATCAGTGCACGGGCAGTCATGTGATCAGTGCATGATATAGACGTGAACAGTGCATGATCAGTCTCGTGATCAGTGCATGATAGCCACGTGATCAGTGCATGATCAGTCACCTGATGGGTGTATGATCATTCACGTGACCTGTACATGGTAGCTACATGATCATTGCATGATCAGCCACGTGAGTAGTTCATGATAGCCACGTGATCACTGCATGATCAGTCACGTGATCAGTGCATGATCAGTCATGTGACCAGTACATGGTAGCTGCGTGATCATGGCATGATCAGCCACGTGAGCAGTGCATGATAGCCACGTGATCAGTGCATGATCAGACACGAGATCAGTGCATGATCAGTCACGTGATCAGTGCATGATCAGCCACGTGATCAGTGCATGACCAGGCACGTGATCAGTGTATGTCCAGCCAAGTGATCAGTGCATGATAGCCACGTGATCAGTGCATGATCAGTCACGTGATCAGTGCATGATCAGTTATGTGATCAGTGTATGATCAGCCACGTGATCAGTGCATGATCAGCCACATGATCAGTGCATGATCAATTACGTGCTCAGTGCATGATCAGTTACGTGACCAGTACATGGTAGCTACGTGATCATTGCCTGATCAGCCACGTGATCAGTGCATGATAGCCACGTGATCAGTGCATGATAGCCACGTGATCAGTGCATGATCAGTCATGTGATACGTGTGTGATCAGCCACATGATCAGTGCATGATATCCACGTGATCAGTGCATGACAGCCACGTGATCAGTGCATGAGAGCCACGGGATCAGTGCATGATCAGTCACGTGATACAGGTGTGATCAGCCACGTGATCAGTGCATGATGAGCCACGTGATCAGTGCAGGATCAATTACGTGATCAGTGCATGATCAGTCACGTGACCAGTACATGGTTGCTACGTGATCGTTGCATGATCAGCCGCGTGAGCAGAGCATGATAGCCACGTGGTCAGTGCATGATCAGTCACGTGATCAGTACATGATCAGTCACGTGAACAGTGCATGATCATTTACGTGATCTTTGCATGATCAGTCACGTTACCAGTATATGGTTGCTTCGTGATCATTCCATGACGAGCCACGTGAGCAGTGCATGATAGCCACGTGATGTGTGCATGAGTTACGTGAGCAGAGTATGATCAGCCACGTGATCAGTGCATGAGTGCCACGTGATCAGTGCATGATATGTCACGTGACAGGTGTGTGATCAGCCACGTGAACAGTGCATGTTCAGCCACGTGATCAGTGCATGATAGCCACGTGATCAGTGCATGATCAGTTACGTGAGCAGTGTATGATCAGCCACGTGATCAGTGCATGGTCAGTCATGTGACCAGTGCATGGTAGCTGCGTGATCATGCATGATCAGCCACGTGATCAGTGCATGATAGCCACGTGATCAGTGCATGATCAGTCACGTGATCAGTGCATGATCAGTCACGTGATCAGTGCATGATCAGTTACGTGATCAGTGCATGATCAGTCACGTGATCAGTGCATGATCAGCCACGTGATCAGTGCATGATCAGCCACGTGATCAGTGCATGATCAGCCACGTGATCAGTGCATGATCAGCCACGTGATCAGTGCATGATCAGCCACGTGATCAGTGCATGATAAGTTACGTGATCAGTGCATGATCAGCCGTGATCAGTGCATGATCAGCCACGTGATCAGTGCATGATCAAGCGTGATCAGTGCATGATCAGTTACGTGAGCAGTGTATGATCAGCCACGTGATCAGTGCATGGTCACACGTGAACAGTGTATGATCAGCCACGTGATCAGTGCATGATATCCAAGTGATCAGTGCATGATCATCACGTGATCAGTGTATGATCAGCCACGTGAACAGTGCATGCTCAGTCACGTGATCTGGGCCTGCTGAGCTGCGTGATTACTGTCTGCTCATCTGCTTGACAATTGCCAGCTGAGCTGCACGATTCCTGCCTGCTCAGCTGCTTGATTATTGCCAGCTGAGCAGCATGATTCCTCACACCTGAGTTCCATGATTATTGCCTGCTGACTGTTTGATTCGTGCCTACTCAGCTCTTTGTTTATTGCCTCCAGAGGCACATGATCAGTGTATGATAGCAAACATGATCAGCGCATGATCAGTCACATGATCAGCGCCATTAAGTCACGTGATCACTACATGATAGTCATGTGATCAGTCCATGCTCAGTCACGGTATCAGTGCATGATCAGCCACGTGATCAGTGCATGATCTGTCACAAGATTAGTGTATGATCATCCACGTGATCAGTGCACGGGCAGTCATGTGATCAGTGCATGATATAGGCGTGAACAGTGCATGATCAGTCTCGTGATCAGTGCATGATAGCCACGTGATCAGTGCATGATCAGTCACCTGATGGGTGTATGATCATTCACGTGACCTGTACATGGTAGCTACATGATCATTGCATGATCAGCCACGTGATAGTTCATGATAGCCACGTGATCACTGCATGATCAGTCACGTGATCAGTGCATGATCAGTCATGTGACCAGTACATGGTAGCTGCGTGATCATGGCATGATCAGCCACGTGAGCAGTGCATGATAGCCACGTGATCAGTGCATGATCAGACACGAGATCAGTGCATGATCAGTCACGTGATCAGTGCATGATCAGCCGTGATCAGTGCATGACGGCACGTGATCAGTGCATGATCAGCCACGTGATCAGTGCATGATAGCCACGTGATCAGTGCATGATCAGCCACGTGATCAGTGCATGATCAGCCACGTGATCAGTGCATGATAGCCACGTGATCAGTGCATGATCAGTCACGTGATCAGTGCATGATCAGTCACGTGACCAGTACATGGTAGCTGTCGTGATCATGGCATGATCAGCCACGTGAGCAGTGCATGATAGCCACGTGATCAGTGCATGATCAGACGAGATCAGTGCATGATCAGTCACGTGATCAGTGCATGATCAGGCGTGATCAGTGCATGACCAGGCACGTGATCAGTGTATGTCAGCCAAGTGATCAGTGCATGATAGCCACGTGATCAGTGCATGATCAGTCACGTGATCAGTGCATGATCAGTTACGTGATCAGTGTATGATCAGCCACGTGATCAGTGCATGATCAGCCACGTGATCAGTGCATGATCAATTACGTGATCAGTGCAAGATCATTCACGTGACCAGTACATGGTAGCTACGTGATCATTGCCTGATCAGCCACGTGATCAGTGCATGATAGCCACGTGATCAGTGCATGATAGCCACGTGATCAGTGCATGATCAGTCACGTGATACGTGTGTGATCAGCCATGATCAGTGCATGATATCACGTGATCAGTGCATGACAGCCACGTGATCAGTGCATGAGAGCCACGGGATCAGTGCATGATCAGTCACGTGATACATGTGTGATCAGCCACGTGATCAGTGCATGATGAGCCACGTGATCAGTGCAGGATCAATTCGTGATCAGTGCATGATCAGTCACGTGACCAGTACATGGTTGCTACGTGATCGTTGCATGATCAGCCACGTGAGCAGAGCATGATAGCCACGTGGTCAGTGCATGATCAGTCACGTGATCAGTACATGATCAGTCACGTGAACAGTGCAGGATCATTTACGTGATCTTTGCATGATCAGTCACGTTACCAGTATATGGTTGCTACGTGATCATTCCATGACGAGCCACGTGAGCAGTGCATGATAGCCACGTGATGTGTGCATGAGTTACGTGAGCAGAGTATGATCAGCCACGTGATCAGTGCATGAGTGCCACGTGATCAGTGCATGATATGTCACGTGACAGGTGTGTGATCAGCCACGTGAACAGTGCATGTTCAGCCACGTGATCAGTGCATGATAGCCACGTGATCAGTGCATGATCAGTTACGTGAGCAGTGTATGATCAGCCACGTGATCAGTGCATGGTCAGACACGTGAACAGTGTATGATCAGCCACGTGATCAGTGCATGATATCCAAGTGATCAGTGCATGATCATCACGTGATCAGTGTATGATCAGCCACGTGAACAGTGCATGCTCAGTCACGTGATCTGGGCCTGCTGAGCTGCGTGATTACTGTCTGCTCATCTGCTTGACAATTGCCAGCTGAGCTGCACGATTCCTGCCTGTCATCTGCTTGACAATTGCCAGCTGTGCTGCGTAATTCCTGCCTGCTCAGCTGCTTGATTATTGCCAGCTGAGCAGCATGATTCCTCACACCTGAGTTCCATGATTATTGCCTGCTGACTGTTTGATTCGTGCCTACTCAGCTCTTTGTTTATTGCCTCCAGAGGCACATGATCAGTGTATGATAGCAAACATGATCAGCGCATGATCAGTCACATGATCAGCGCCATTAAGTCACGTGATCACTACATGATAGTCATGTGATCAGTCCATGCTCAGTCACGGTATCAGTGCATGATCAGCCACGTGATCAGTGCAAGATCTGTCACAAGATTAGTGTATGATCATCCACGTGATCAGTGCACGGGCAGTCATGTGATCAGTGCATGATATAGACGTGAACAGTGCATGATCAGTCTCGTGATCAGTGCATGATAGCCACGTGATCAGTGCATGATCAGTCACCTGATGGGTGCATGATCATTCACGTGACCTGTACATGGTAGCTACATGATCATTGCATGATCAGCCACGTGAGTAGTTCATGATAGCCACGTGATCACTGCATGATCAGTCACGTGATCAGTGCATGATCAGTCACGTGATCAGTGCATGATCAGCCACGTGATCAGTGCATGCATCAGCCACGTGATCAGTGCATGATCATTTGCAGTGATCAGTGCATGATCAGTCACGTGATCAGTACATGATTGCTCACGTGATCAGTGCATGACAGCCACGTGAGCAGTGCATGATAGCCGTGATGTGTGCGCCAGATGTGTGCAGGTATGATCAGCCACGTGATCAGTGCATGATACCACGTGATCAGTGCATGATAGTGCACGTGATCAGTGCGTGATCAGTTACGTGATCAGTGCATGATCAGCCACGTGATCAGTGCATGATAGCCACGTGATCAGTGCATGATCAGTTACGTGAGCAGTGTATGATCAGCCACGTGATCAGTGCATGATCACACGTGATCAGTGCATGATCAGCCACGTGATCAGTGCATGATAGCCACGTGATCAGTGCATGATCATCACGTGATCAGTGCATGATCAGCCACGTGATCAGTGCATGATCAGCCACGTGATCAGTGCATGATCAGTTACGTGATCAGTGCATGATCAGCCACGTGATCAGTGCATGATCAGCCACGTGATCAGTGCATGATCAATTACGTGATCAGTGCATGATCAGTCACGTGACCAGTACATGGTAGCTGCGTGATCATTGCATGTCAGCCACGTGATCAGTGCATGATAGCCACGTGATCAGTGCATGATCATCCGTGATCAGTGCATGATCAGCCACGTGATCAGTGCATGAGCCACGTGATCAGTGCATGATCAGTCACGTGAGCAGTGCATGATCAGCCACGTGATCAGTGCATGATGAGTCACGTGATCAGTGCATGATCAGTCACGTGATCAGTGCATGATCAGCCGTGATCAGTGCATGATAGCCACGTGATCAGTGCATGATCAGTCACGTGTCGGTACATGATCAGCCACGTGAACAGTGCATGATCATTCGTGATCAGTGCATGATCACGTGACCAGTACATGGTAGCTACGTGATCATTGCATGATCAGCCACGTGAGCGGTGCATGATAGCCACGTGATGTGCATGAGTGCGTGATCAGTGCATGATCAGTCACGTGATCAGTGCATGAGTCACGTGATCAGTGCATGATCAGTCGTGACAGTGCATGATCAGCCACGTGAGCAGTGCATGATCAGCCACGTGATCAGTGCATGATAGCCACGTGATCAGTGCATGATCAGTCACGTGATCAGTGCATGATCAGCGTGATCAGTGCGCAATTGATCATGTGATCAGTGCATGATAGCCGTGATGTCAGCATGATCAGTGCGTGATCAGTGCATGACCACCACGTGATCAGTGCATGATCAGCCACGTGATCAGTGCATGATCAGTCGTGATCAGTGCATGATCAGTTACGTGATCAGTGTATGATCAGCCACGTGATCAGTGCATGATCAGCCACATGATCAGTGCATGATCAATTACGTGATCAGTGCATGATCAGTTACGTGACCAGTACAAGGTAGCTACGTGATCATTGCCTGATCAGCCACGTGATCAGTGCATGATAGCCACGTGATCAGTGCATGATAGCCACGTGATCAGTGCATGATCAGTCATGTGATACGTGTGTGATCAGCCACGTGATCAGTGCATGATATCACGTGATCAGTGCATGACAGCCACGTGATCAGTGCATGAGAGCCACGTGATCAGTGCATGATCAGTCACGTGATACATGTGTGATCAGCCACGTGATCAGTGCATGATGAGCCACGTGATCAGTGCAGGATCAATTCGTGATCAGTGCATGATCAGTCACGTGACCAGTACATGGTTGCTCGTGATCGTTGCATGATCAGCCACGTGAGCAGAGCATGATAGCCACGTGATCAGTGCATGATCAGTCACGTGATCAGTACATGATCAGTCACGTGAACAGTGCATGATCATTCGTGATCTTTGCATGATCAGTCACGTGACCAGTATATGGTAGCTCGTGATCATTGCATGCGAGCCACGTGAGCAGTGCATGATAGCCGCGTGATGTGTGCATGAGTTACGTGAGCAGAGTATGATCAGCCACGTGATCAGTGCATGAGTGCCACGTGATCAGTGCATGATATGTCACGTGACAGGTGTGTGATCAGCCACGTGAACAGTGCATGTTCAGCCACGTGATCAGTGCATGATGGCCACGTGATCAGTGCATGATCAGTTACGTGAGCAGTGTATGATCAGCCACGTGATCAGTGCATGGTCAGCCACGTGAACAGTGTATGATCAGCCACGTGATCAGTGCATGATATCCACGTGATCAGTGCATGATCATCACGTGATCAGTGTATGATCAGCCACGTGAACAGTGCATGCTCAGTCACGTGATCTGGGCCTGCTGAGCTGCGTGATTACTGTCTGCTCATCTGCTTGACAATTGCCAGCTGAGCTGCACGATTCCTGCCTGTCATCTGCTTGACAATTGCCAGCTGTGCTGCGTAATTCCTGCCTGCTCAGCTGCTTGATTATTGCCAGCTGAGCAGCATAATTCCTCACACCTGAGTTCCATGATTATTGCCTGCTGACTGTTTGATTCGTGCCTACTCAGCTCTTTGTTTATTGCCTCCAGAGGCACATGATCAGTGTATGATAGCAAACATGATCAGCGCATGATCAGTCACATGATCAGCGCCATTAAGTCACGTGATCACTACATGATAGTCATGTGATCAGTCCATGCTCGGTCACGGTATCAGTGCATGATCAGCCACGTGATCAGTGCATGATCTGTCACAAGATTAGTGTATGATCATCCACGTGATCAGTGCACGGGCAGTCATGTGATCAGTGCATGATATAGACGTGAACAGTGCATGATCAGTCGTGATCAGTGCATGATAGCCACGTGATCAGTGCATGATCAGTCACCTGATGGGTGTATGATCATTCACGTGACCTGTACATGGTAGCTGCATGATCATTGCATGATCAGCCACGTGAGTAGTTCATGATAGCCACGTGATCACTGCAAGATCAGTCACGTGATCAGTGCATGATCAGTCATGTGACCAGTACATGGTAGCTCGTGATCATGGCATGATCAGCCACGTGAGCAGTGCATGATCAGACACGAGATCAGTGCATGATCAGTCACGTGATCAGTGCATGATCAGCCACGTGATCAGTGCATGACCAGCACGTGATCAGTGTATGTGCAGCCAAGTGATCAGTGCATGATAGCCACGTGATCAGTGCATGATCAGTCCACGTGATCAGTGCATGATCAGTTATGTGATCAGTGTATGATCAGCCACGTGATCAGTGCATGATCAGACACATGATCAGTGCATGATCAATTACGTGCTCAGTGCATGATCAGTCACGTGACCAGTACATTGTAGCTACGTGATCATTGCCTGATCAGCCACGTGATCAGTGCATGATAGCCACGGGATCAGTGCATGATCAGTCATGTGATACGTGTGTGATCAGCCACATGATCAGTGCCTGATATCCACGTGATCAGTGCATGACAGCCACGTGATCAGTGCATGAGAGCCACGGGATCAGTGCATGATCAGTCACGTGATACATGTGTGATCAGCCACGTGATCAGTGCATGATGAGCCACGTGATCAGTGCAGGATCAATTGCGTGATCAGTGCATGATCAGTCACGTGACCAGTACATGGTTGCTACGTGATCGTTGCATGATCAGCCACGTGAGCAGAGCATGATAGCCACGTGGTCAGTGCATGATCAGTCACGTGATCAGTACATGATCAGTCACGTGAACAGTGCATGATCATTTACGTGATCTTTGCATGATCGGTCACGTTACCAGTATATGGTTGCCACGTGATCATTCCATGACGAGCCACGTGATCAGTGCATGATAGCCACGTGATCAGTGCATGATCAGTTACGTGAGCAGTGTATGATCAGCCACGTGATCAGTGCATGGTCAGACACGTGAACAGTGTATGATCAGCCACGTGATCAGTGCATGATATCCAAGTGATCAGTACATGATCATCACGTGATCAGTGTATGATCAGCCACGTGAACAGTGCATGCTCAGTCATGTGACCAGTACATGGTAGCTGCGTGATCATGGCATGATCAGCCACGTGAGCAGTGCATGATAGCCACGTGATCAGTGCATGATCAGACACGAGATCAGTGCATGATCAGTCACGTGATCAGTGCATGATCAATTATGTGATCAGTGTATGATCAGCCACGTGATCAGTGCATGATCAGCCACATGATCAGTGCATGATCAATTACGTGCTCAGTGCATGATCAGTTACGTGACCAGTACAAGGTAGCTCGTGATATTGCCTGATAAGCCACGTGATCAGTGCATGATAGCCACGTGATCAGTGCATGATAGCCACGTGATCAGTGCATGATCAGTCATGTGATACGTGTGTGATCAGCCACATGATCAGTGCATGATATCCACGTGATCAGTGCATGACAGCCACGTGATCAGTGCATGAGAGCCACGGGATCAGTGCATGATCAGTCACGTGATACATGTGTGATCAGCCACGTGATCAGTGCATGATGAGCCACGTGATCAGTGCAGGATCAATTACGTGATCAGTGCATGATCAGTCACGTGACCAGTACATGGTTGCTACGTGATCGTTGCATGATCAGCCACGTGAGCAGAGCATGATAGCCACGTGGTCAGTGCATGATCAGTCACGTGATCAGTACATGATCAGTCACGTGAACAGTGCATGATCATTTCGTGATCTTTGCATGATCAGTCACGTGACCAGTATATGGTTGCTACGTGATCATTCCATGTCGAGCCACGTGAGCAGTGCATAATAGCCACGTGATGTGTGCATGAGTTACGTGAGCAGAGTATGATCAGCCACGTGATCAGTGCATGAGTGCCACGTGATCAGTGCATGATATGTCACGTGACAGGTGTGTGATCAGCCACGTGAACAGTGCATGTTCAGCGTGATCAGTGCATGATAGCCACGTGATCAGTGCATGATCAGTTACGTGAGCAGTGTATGATCAGCCACGTGATCAGTGCATGGTCAGACACGTGAACAGTGTATGATCAGCCACGTGATCAGTGCATGATATCCAAGTGATCAGTGCATGATCATCACGTGATCAGTGTATGATCAGCCACGTGAACAGTGCATGCTCAGTCACGTGATCTGGGCCTGCTGAGCTGCGTGATTCCTGTCTGCTCATCTGCTTGACAATTGCCAGCTGAGCTGCACGATTCCTGCCTGTCATCTGCTTGACAATTGCCAGCTGTGCTGCGTAATTCCTGCCTGCTCAGCTGCTTGATTATTGCCAGCTGAGCAGCATAATTCCTCACACCTGAGTTCCATGATTATTGCCTGCTGACTGTTTGATTCGTGCCTACTCAGCTCTTTGTTTATTGCCTCCAGAGGCACATGATCAGTGTATGATAGCAAACATGATCAGCGCATGATCAGTCACATGATCAGCGCCATTAAGTCACGTGATCACTACATGATAGTCATGTGATCAGTCCATGCTCGGTCACGGTATCAGTGCATGATCAGCCACGTGATCAGTGCATGATCTGTCACAAGATTAGTGTATGATCATCCACGTGATCAGTGCAGGGCAGTCATGTGATCAGTGCATGATATAGCCGTGAACAGTGCATGATCAGTCGTGATCAGTGCATGATAGCCACGTGATCAGTGCATGATCAGTCACCTGATGGGTGTATGATCATTCACGTGACCTGTACATGGTAGCTACGTCATCATTGCATGATCAGCCACGTGAGTAGTTCATGGTAGCCACGTGATCACTGCAAGATCAGTCACGTGATCAGTGCATGATCAGTCATGTGACCAGTACATGGTAGCTGCGTGATCATGGCATGATCAGCCACGTGAGCAGTGCATGATAGACACGAGATCAGTGCATGATCAGTCACGTGATCAGTGCATGATCAGCCACGTGATCAGTGCATGATCAGGCACGTGATCAGTGTATGTGCAGCCAAGTGATCAGTGCATGATAGCCACGTGATCAGTGCATGATCAGTCACGTGATCAGTGCATGATCAGTTATGTGATCAGTGTATGATCAGCCACGTGATCAGTGCATGATTAGACACATGATCAGTGCATGATCAATTACGTGCTCAGTGCATGATCAGTCACGTGACCAGTACATTGTAGCTACGTGATCATTGCCTGATCAGCCACGTGATCAGTGCATGATAGCCACGGGATCAGTGCATGATCGGTCATGTGATACGTGTGTGATCAGCCACATGATCAGTGCATGATATCCACGTGATCAGTGCATGACAGCCCCGTGATCAGTGCATGAGAGCCAGGATCAGTGCATGATCAGTCACGTGATACATGTTTGATCAGCCACGTGATCAGTGCATGATGAGCCACGTGATCAGTGCAGGATCAATTACGTGATCAGTGCATGATCAGTCACGTGACCAGTACATGGTTGCTCGTGATCGTTGCATGATCAGCCACGTGAGCAGAGCATGATAGCCACGTGGTCAGTGCATGATCAGTCACGTGATCAGTACATGATCAGTCACGTGAACAGTGCATGATCATTTACGTGATCTGTGCATGATCAGTCACGTTACCAGTATATGGTTGCCACGTGATCATTCCATGAGCCACGTGATCAGTGCATGACCTCCACGTGATCAGTGCATGATCAGTTACGTGAGCAGTGTATGATCAGCCACGTGATCAGTGCATGGTCAGACCCGTGAACAGTGTATGATCAGCCACGTGATCAGTGCATGATATCCAAGTGATCAGTACATGATCATCACGTGATCAGTGTATGATCAGCCACGTGAACAGTGCATGCTCAGTCACGAGATCTGGGCCTGCTGAGCTGCGTGATTCCTGTCTGCTCATCTGCTTGACAATTGCCAGCTGAGCTGCACGATTCCTGCCTGTCATCTGCTTGACAATTGCCAGCTGTGCTGCGTAATTCCAGCCTGCTCAGCTGCTTGATTTTTGCCAGCTGAGCAGCATGATTCCTCACACCTGAGTTCCATGATTATTGCCTGCTGACTGTTTGATTTGTGCCTACTCAGCTCTTTGTTTATTGCCTCCAGAGGCACATGATCAGTGTATGATAGCAAACATGATCAGCGCATGATCAGTCACATGATCAGCGCCATTAAGTCACGTGATCACTGCATGATAGTCATGTGATCAGTCCATGCTCAGTCACGGTATCAGTGCATGATCAGCCACGTGATCAGTGCATGATCTGTCACAAGATTAGTGTATGATCATCCACGTGATCAGTGCGGGCAGTCATGTGATCAGTGCATGATATAGGCGTGAACAGTGCATGATCAGTCTCGTGATCAGTGCATGATAGCCACGTGATCAGTGCATGATCAGTCACCTGATGGGTGTATGATCATTCACGTGACCTGTACATGGTAACTACATGATCATTGCATGATCAGCCACGTGAGTAGTTCATGATAGCCACGTGATCACTGCATGATCAGTCACGTGATCAGTGCATGATCAGTCATGTGACCAGTACATGGTAGCTGCGTGATCATGGCATGATCAGCCACGTGAGCAGTGCATGATAGCCACGTGACCAGTGCATGATCAGACACGAGATCAGTGCATGATCAGTCACGTGATCAGTGCATGATCAGCCACGTGATCAGTGCATGACCGGGCACGTGATCAGTGTATGTCAGCCAAGTGATCAGTGCATGATAGCCACGTGATCAGTGCATGATCAGTCACGTGATCAGTGCATGATCAGTTATGTGATCAGTGTATGATCAGCCACGTGATCAGTGCATGATCAGCCACGTGATCAGTGCATGATCAATTACGTGATCAGTGCATGATCATCACGTGACCAGTACATGGTAGCTCGTGATCATTGCCTGATCAGCCACATGATCAGTGCATGATAGCCACGTGATCAGTGCATGATAGCCACGTGATCAGTGCATGATCAGTCATGTGATACGTGTGTGATCAGCCACGTGATCAGTGCATGATATCCACGTGATCAGTGCATGAGAGCCGCGGGATCAGTGCATGATCAGTCACGTGATACATGTGTGATCAGCCACGTGATCAGTGCATGATGAGCCACGTGATCAGTGCAGGATCAATTCGTGATCAGTGCATGATCAGTCACGTGACCAGTACATGTTTGCTCGTGATCGTTGCATGATAGCCATTGAGCAGTGCATGATAGCCACGTGGTCGGTGCATGATCATCACGTGATCAGTGCATGATCAGTCACGTGAACAGTGCATGATCATTTCGTGATCTTTGCATGATCAGTCACGTTACCAGTATATGGTTGCTACGTAATCATTCATGACGAGCCACGTGAGCAGTGCATTTTAGCCACGTGATGTGTGCATGAGTTACGTGAGCAGAGTATGATCAGCCACGTGATCAGTGCATGATACCACGTGATCAGTGCATGATATGTCACGTGACAGGTGTGTGATCAACCACGTGAACAGTGCATGTTCAGCCACGTGATCAGTGCATGATAGCCGCGTGATCAGTGCATGATCAGTTACGTGAGCAGTGTATGATCAGCCACGTGATCAGTGCATGGTCAGACACGTGAACAGTGTATGATCAGCCATGATCAGTGCATGATATCCAAGTGATCAGTGCATGATCATCACGTGATCAGTGCATGATCAGCCACGTGATCAGGGCATGATCAGTCACGTGATCAGTGCATGATCAGTTACGTGATCAGTGTATGATCAGCCACGTGATCAGTGCATGATCAGCCACGATCAGTGCATGATCAATTACGTGCTCAGTGCATGATCAGTCACGTGCAGTACATGGTAGCTACGTGATCATTGCCTGATAAGCCACGTGATCGGTGCATGATATGCACGTGATCAGTGCATGATATCACGTGATCAGTGCATGACAGCCACGTGATCAGTGCATGATAGCCACGGGATCAGTGCATGATCAGTCACGTGATCATGTGTGATCAGCCACGTGATCAGTGCATGATGAGCCACGTGATCAGTGCAGGATCAGTTACGTGATCAGTGCATGATCAGCCGCGTGATCAGTGCATGATAGCCGTGGTCAGTGCATGATCAGTCACGTGATCAGTGCATGATCAGTCACGTGATCCGTGCATGATCAGTCACGTGATCAGTGCATGATCATCACGTGACCAGTACATGATGCTCGTGATCAGTGCATGATCAGCCCGTGAGCGGTGCATGATCGCCACGTGATCAGTGCATGAGTTGCGTGAGCAGAGCATGATCAGCCGCGTGATCAGTGCATGATAGTCCGTGATCAGTACATGATAGTCACGTGACAGTGCATGATCAGCCACGTGAACAGTGCATGATCAGCCACGTGATCAGTGCATGATAGCCACGTGATCAGTGCATGATCAGTCACGTGAGCAGTGCATGATCAGCCACGTGATCAGTGCATGATCAGTCACGTGATCAGTGCATGATCAGCTGCGTGATCAGTGCATGATCAGCCACGTGATCAGTGCATGATAGCCACGTGATCAGTGCATGATCAGCCACGTGATCAGTGCATGATCAGTCACGTGATCAGTGCATGATCAATTATGTGATCAGTGCATGATCAGCCACGTGATCAGTGCATGATCAGCCACATGATCAGTGCATGATCAATTACGTGCTCAGTGCATGATCAGTTACGTGACCAGTACAAGGTAGCTACGTGATCATTGCATGATAAGCCACGTGATCAGTGCATGATAGCCACGTGATCAGTGCATGATAGCCACGTGATCAGTGCATGATCAGTCATGTGATCCGTGTGTGATCAGCCACGTGATCAGTGCATGATATCCACGTGATCAGTGCATGACAGCCACGTGATCAGTGCATGAGAGCCGCGGGATCAGTGCATGATCAGTCGTGATACATGTGTGATCAGCCACGTGATCAGTGCATGATGAGCCGTGATCAGTGCAGGATCAATTCGTGATCAGTGCATGATCAGTCGTGACCAGTACATGGTTGCTCGTGATCGTTGCATGATCAGCCACGTGAGCAGAGCATGATAGCCACGTGGTCAGTGCATGATCGCGTGATCAGTACATGATCAGTCACGTGAACGGTGCATGATCATTTACGTGATCTTTGCATGATCAGTCACGTTACCAGTATATGGTTGCTCGTGATCATTCCATGACGAGCCACGTGAGCAGTGCATGATAGCCACGTGATGTGTGCATGAGTTACGTGAGCAGAGTATGATCAGCCACGTGATCAGTGCATGAGTGCCCGTGATCAGTGCATGATATGTCACGTGACAGGTGTGTGATCAGCCACGTGAACAGTGCATGTTCAGCCACGTGATCAGTGCATGATAGCCACGTGATCAGTGCATGATCAGTTACGTGAGCAGTGTATGATCAGCCACGTGATCAGTGCATGGTCAGACACGTGAACAGTGTATGATCAGCCACGTGATCAGTGCATGATATCCAAGTGATCAGTGCATGATCATCACGTGATCAGTGTATGATCAGCCACGTGAACAGTGCATGCTCAGTCACGTGATCTGGGCCTGCTGAGCTGCGTGATTCCTGTCTGCTCATCTGCTTGACAATTGCCAGCTGAGCTGCACGATTCCTGCCTGTCATCTGCTTGACAATTGCCAGCTGTGCTGCGTAATTCCTGCCTGCTCAGCTGCTTGATTATTGCCAGCTGAGCAGCATAATTCCTCACACCTGAGTTCCATGATTATTGCCTGCTGACTGTTTGATTCGTGCCTACTCAGCTCTTTGTTTATTGCCTCCAGAGGCACATGATCAGTGTATGATAGCAAACATGATCAGCGCATGATCAGTCACATGATCAGCGCCATTAAGTCACGTGATCACTACATGATAGTCATGTGATCAGTCCATGCTCAGTCACGGTATCAGTGCATGATCAGCCACGTGATCAGTGCATGATCTGTCACAAGATTAGTGTATGATCATCCACGTGATCAGTGCACGGGCAGTCATGTGATCAGTGCATGATATAGACGTGAACAGTGCATGATCAGTCTCGTGATCAGTGCATGATAGCCACGTGATCAGTGCATGATCAGTCACCTGATGGGTGTATGATCATTCACGTGACCTGTACATGGTAGCTACATGATCATTGCATGATCAGCCACGTGAGTAGTTCATGATAGCCACGTGATCACTGCAAGATCAGTCACGTGATCAGTGCATGATCAGTCATGTGACCAGTACATGGTAGCTGCGTGATCATGGCATGATCAGCCACGTGAGCAGTGCATGATCAGACACGAGATCAGTGCATGATCAGTCACGTGATCAGTGCATGATCAGCCACGTGATCAGTGCATGACCAGGCGCGTGATCAGTGTATGTGCAGCCAAGTGATCAGTGCATGATAGCCACGTGATCAGTGCATGATCAGTCACGTGATCAGTGCATGATCAGTTATGTGATCAGTGTATGATCAGCCACGTGATCAGTGCATGATCAGACACATGATCAGTGCATGATCAATTACGTGCTCAGTGCATGATCAGTCACGTGACCAGTACATTGTAGCTACGTGATCATTGCCTGATCAGCCACGTGATCAGTGCATGATAGCCGCGGGATCAGTGCATGATCAGTCATGTGATCGTGTGTGATCAGCCACATGATCAGTGCATGATATCCACGTGATCAGTGCATGACAGCCGCGTGATCAGTGCATGAGAGCCACGGGATCAGTGCATGATCAGTCACGTGATACATGTGTGATCAGCCACGTGATCAGTGCATGATGAGCCACGTGATCAGTGCAGATCAATTACGTGATCAGTGCATGATCAGTCACGTGACCAGTACATGGTTGCTACGTGATTGTTGCATGATCAGCCACGTGAGCAGAGCATGATAGCCACGTGGTCAGTGCATGATCAGTCACGTGATCAGTGCATGATCAGTCACGTGAACAGTGCATGATCATTTCGTGATCTTTGCATGATCAGTCACGTTACCAGTATATGGTTGCCACGTGATCATTCCATGACGAGCCACGTGATCAGTGCATGATAGCCACGTGATCAGTGCATGATCAGTTACGTGAGCAGTGTATGATCAGCCACGTGATCAGTGCATGGTCAGACACGTGAACAGTGTATGATCAGCCACGTGATCAGTGCATGATATCCAAGTGATCAGTACATGATCATCACGTGATCAGTGTATGATCAGCCACGTGAACAGTGCATGCTCAGTCACGAGATCTGGGCCTGCTGAGCTGCGTGATTACTGTCTGCTCATCTGCTTGACAATTGCCAGCTGAGCTGCACGATTCCTGCCTGTCATCTGCTTGACAATTGCCAGCTGTGCTGCGTAATTCCTGCCTGCTCAGCTGCTTGATTATTGCCAGCTGAGCAGCATGATTCCTCACACCTGAGTTCCATGATTATTGCCTGCTGACTGTTTGATTTGTGCCTACTCAGCTCTTTGTTTATTGCCTCCAGAGGCACATGATCAGTGTATGATAGCAAACATGATCAGCGCATGATCAGTCACATGATCAGCGCCATTAAGTCACGTGATCACTACATGATAGTCATGTGATCAGTCCATGCTCAGTCACGGTATCAGTGCATGATCAGCCACGTGATCAGTGCATGATCTGTCACAAGATTAGTGTATGATCATCCACGTGATCAGTGCACGGGCAGTCATGTGATCAGTGCATGATATAGACGTGAACAGTGCATGATCAGTCTCGTGATCAGTGCATGATAGCCACGTGATCAGTGCATGATCAGTCACCTGATGGGTGTATGATCATTCACGTGACCTGTACATGGTAGCTACATGATCATTGCATGATCAGCCACGTGAGTAGTTCATGATGCCACGTGATCACTGCATGATCAGTCACGTGATCAGTGCATGATCAGTCATGTGACCAGTACATGGTAGCTGCGTGATCATGGCATGATCAGCCACGTGAGCAGTGCATGATAGCCACGTGACCAGTGCATGATCAGACACGAGATCAGTGCATGATCAGTCGCGTGATCAGTGCATGATCAGCCACGTGATCAGTGCATGACCAGGCACGTGATCAGTGTATGTCAGCCAAGTGATCAGTGCATGATAGCCACGTGATCAGTGCATGATCAGTCACGTGATCAGTGCATGATCAGTTATGTGATCAGTGTATGATCAGCCACGTGATCAGTGCATGATCAGCCACATGATCAGTGCATGATCAATTACGTGCTCAGTGCATGATCAGTCACGTGACCAGTACATGGTAGCTCGTGATCATTGCCTGATCAGCCACATGATCAGTGCATGATAGCCACGTGATCAGTGCATGATAGCCACGTGATCAGTGCATGATCAGTCATGTGATACGTGTGTGATCAGCCACGTGATCAGTGCATGATATCCACGTGATCAGTGCATGAGAGCCACGGGATCAGTGCATGATCAGTCACGTGATACATGTGTGATCAGCCACGTGATCAGTGCATGATGAGCCACGTGATCAGTGCAGGATCAATTCGTGATCAGTGCATGATCAGTCACGTGACCAGTACATGTTTGCTACGTGATCGTTGCATGATCAGCCACGTGAGCAGAGCATGATAGGCACGTGGTCAGTGCATGATCAGTCACGTGATCAGTACATGATCAGTCACGTGAACAGTGCATGATCATTTCGTGATCTTTGCATGATCAGTCACGTTACCAGTATATGGTTGCTACGTAATCATTCCATGACGAGCCACGTGAGCAGTGCATGTTAGCCACGTGATGTGTGCATGAGTTACGTGAGCAGAGTATGATCAGCCACGTGATCAGTGCATGAGTGCCACGTGATCAGTGCATGATATGTCACGTGACAGGTGTGTGATCAGCCACGTGAACAGTGCATGTTCAGCCACGTGATCAGTGCATGATAGCCACGTGATCAGTGCATGATCAGTTACGTGAGCAGTGTATGATCGGCCACGTGATCAGTGCATGGTCAGAACCGTGAACAGTGTATGATCAGCCACGTGATCAGCGCATGATATCCAAGTGATCAGTACATGATCATCACGTGATCAGTGCATGATCAGCCACGTGATCAGTGCATGATCAGTCACGTGATCAGTGCATGATCAGTTATGTGATCAGTGTATGATCAGCCACGTGATCAGTGCATGATCAGCCACGTGATCAGTGCATGATCATTACGTGCTCAGTGCATGATCAGTTACGTGACCAGTACATGGTAGCTCGTGATCATTGCCTGATAAGCCACGTGATCAGTGCATGATAGCCACGTGATCAGTGCATGATATCCACGTGATCAGTGCATGACAGCCACGTGATCAGTGCATGAGAGCCACGGGATCAGTGCATGATCAGTCACGTGATACATGTGTGATCAGCCACGTGATCAGTGCATGATGAGCCGCGTGATCAGTGCAGGATCAATTACGTGATCAGTGCATGATCAGCCACGTGAGCAGAGCATGATAGCCACGTGGTCAGTGCATGATCAGTCACGTGATCAGTGCATGATCAGTCACGTGAACAGTGCATGATCATTTACGTGATCTTTGCATGATCAGTCACGTTACCAGTATATGGTTGCTCGTGATCATTCCATGACGAGCCACGTGAGCAGTGCATGATAGCCACGTGATGTGTGCATGAGTTACGTGAGCAGAGTATGATTAGCCACGTGATCAGTGCATGAGAGTCACGTGATCAGTGCATGATAGTCACGTGATCAGGTGTGTGATCAGCCACGTGAACAGTGCATGTTCAGCCACGTGATCAGTGCATGATAGCCACGTGATCAGTGCATGATCAGTTACGTGAGCAGTGTATGATCAGCCACGTGATCAGTGCATGATCAGTCATGTGACCAGTACATGGTAGCTGCGTGATCATGGCATGATCAGCCACGTGAGCAGTGCATGATAGCCACGTGATCAGTGCATGATCAGACACGAGATCAGTGCATGATCAGTCACGTGATCAGTGCATGATCAATTATGTGATCAGTGTATGATCAGCCACGTGATCAGTGCATGATCAGCCACATGATCAGTGCATGATCAATTACGTGCTCAGTGCATGATCAGTTACGTGACCAGTACAAGGTAGCTACGTGATCATTGCCTGATAAGCCACGTGATCAGTGCATGATAGCCACGTGATCAGTGCATGATAGCCACGTGATCAGTGCATGATCAGTCATGTGATACGTGTGTGATCAGCCACATGATCAGTGCATGATATCCGCGTGATCAGTGCATGACAGCCACGTGATCAGTGCATGAGAGCCGCGGGATCAGTGCATGATCAGTCACGTGATACATGTGTGATCAGCCACGTGATCAGTGCATGATGAGCCTCGTGATCAGTGCAGGATCAATTACGTGATCAGTGCATGATCAGTCACGTGACCAGTACATGGTTGCTACGTGATCGTTGCATGATCAGCCGCGTGAGCAGAGCATGATAGCCACGTGGTCAGTGCATGATCAGTCGCGTGATCAGTACATGATCAGTCACGTGAACAGTGCATGATCATTTCGTGATCTTTGCATGATCAGTCACGTTACCAGTATATGGTTGCTACGTGATCATTCCATGACGAGCCACGTGAGCAGTGCATGATAGCCACGTGATGTGTGCATGAGTTCGTGAGCAGAGTATGATCAGCCACGTGATCAGTGCATGAGTGCCACGTGATCAGTGCATGATATGTCACGTGACAGGTGTGTGATCAGCCACGTGAACAGTGCATGTTCAGCCACGTGATCAGTGCATGATAGCCACGTGATCAGTGCATGATCAGTTACGTGAGCAGTGTATGATCAGCCACGTGATCAGTGCATGGTCAGACACGTGAACAGTGTATGATCAGCCACGTGATCAGTGCATGATATCGAAGTGATCAGTGCATGATCATCACGTGATCAGTGTATGATCAGCCACGTGAACAGTGCATGCTCAGTCACGTGATCTGGGCCTGCTGAGCTGCGTGATTCCTGTCTGCTCATCTGCTTGACAATTGCCAGCTGAGCTGCACGATTCCTGCCTGTCATCTGCTTGACAATTGCCAGCTGTGCTGCGTAATTCCTGCCTGCTCAGCTGCTTGATTATTGCCAGCTGAGCAGCATAATTCCTCACACCTGAGTTCCATGATTATTGCCTGCTGACTGTTTGATTCGTGCCTACTCAGCTCTTTGTTTATTGCCTCCAGAGGCACATGATCAGTGTATGATAGCAAACATGATCAGCGCATGATCAGTCACATGATCAGCGCCATTAAGTCACGTGATCACTACATGATAGTCATGTGATCAGTCCATGCTCAGTCACGGTATCAGTGCATGATCAGCCACGTGATCAGTGCATGATCTGTCACAAGATTAGTGTATGATCATCCACGTGATCAGTGCACGGGCAGTCATGTGATCAGTGCATGATATAGACGTGAACAGTGCATGATCAGTCTCGTGATCAGTGCATGATAGCCACGTGATCAGTGCATGATCAGTCACCTGATGGGTGTATGATCATTCACGTGACCTGTACATGGTAGCTACATGATCATTGCATGATCAGCCACGTGAGTAGTTCATGATAGCCACGTGATCACTGCATGATCAGTCACGTGATCAGTGCATGATCAGTCATGTGACCAGTACATGGTAGCTGCGTGATCATGGCATGATCAGCCACGTGAGCAGTGCATGATCAGCCACGAGATCAGTGCATGATCAGTCGCGTGATCAGTGCATGATCAGCCACGTGATCAGTGCATGACCAGCACGTGATCAGTGTATGTGCAGCCAAGTGATCAGTGCATGATAGCCACGTGATCAGTGCATGATCAGTCACGTGATCAGTGCATGATCAGTTATGTGATCGGTGTATGATCAGCCACGTGATCAGTGCATGATCAGACACATGATCAGTGCATGATCAATTACGTGCTCAGTGCATGATCAGTCACGTGACCAGTACATTGTAGCTACCTGATCATTGCCTGATCAGCCACGTGATCAGTGCATGATAGCCACGGGATCAGTGCATGATCAGTCATGTGATACGTGTGTGATCAGCCACATGATCAGTGCATGATATCACGTGATCAGTGCATGACAGCCACGTGATCGGTGCATGAGAGCCACGGGATCAGTGCATGATCAGTCACGTGATACATGTGTGATCAGCCACGTGATCAGTGCATGATGAGCCACGTGATCAGTGCAGGATCAATTCGTGATCAGTGCATGATCAGTCACGTGACCAGTACATGGTTGCTACGTGATCGTTGCATGATCAGCCACGTGAGCAGAGCATGATAGCCACGTGGTCAGTGCATGATCAGTCACGTGATCAGTACATGATCAGTCACGTGAACAGTGCATGATCATTCGTGATCTTTGCATGATCAGTCACGTTACCAGTATATGGTTGCCACGTGATCATTCCATGGCAGCCACGTGATCAGTGCATGATAGCCACGTGATCAGTGCATGATCAGTTACGTGAGCAGTGTATGATCAGCCACGTGATCAGTGCATGGTCAGACGCGTGAACAGTGTATGATCAGCCACGTGATCAGTGCATGATATCCAAGTGATCAGTACATGATCATCACGTGATCAGTGTATGATCAGCCACGTGAACAGTGCATGCTCAGTCACGAGATCTGGGCCTGCTGAGCTGCGTGATTACTGTCTGCTCATCTGCTTGACAATTGCCAGCTGAGCTGCACGATTCCTGCCTGTCATCTGCTTGACAATTGCCAGCTGTGCTGCGTAATTCCTGCCTGCTCAGCTGCTTGATTTTTGCCAGCTGAGCAGCATGATTCCTCACACCTGAGTTCCATGATTATTGCCTGCTGACTGTTTGATTTGTGCCTACTCAGCTCTTTGTTTATTGCCTCCAGAGGCACATGATCAGTGTATGATAGCAAACATGATCAGCGCATGATCAGTCACATGATCAGCGCCATTAAGTCACGTGATCACTACATGATAGTCATGTGATCAGTCCATGCTCAGTCACGGTATCAGTGCATGATCAGCCACGTGATCAGTGCATGATCTGTCACAAGATTAGTGTATGATCATCCACGTGATCAGTGCACGGGCAGTCATGTGATCAGTGCATGATATAGACGTGAACAGTGCATGATCAGTCTCGTGATCAGTGCATGATAGCCACGTGATCAGTGCATGATCAGTCACCTGATGGGTGTATGATCATTCACGTGACCTGTACATGGTAACTACATGATCATTGCATGATCAGCCACGTGAGTAGTTCATGATAGCCACGTGATCACTGCATGATCAGTCACGTGATCAGTGCATGATCAGTCATGTGACCAGTACATGGTAGCTGCGTGATCATGGCATGATCAGCCACGTGAGCAGTGCATGATAGCCACGTGACCAGTGCATGATCAGACACGAGATCAGTGCATGATCAGTCACGTGATCAGTGCATGATCAGCCACGTGATCAGTGCATGACCAGGCACGTGATCAGTGTATGTCAGCCAAGTGATCAGTGCATGATAGCCACGTGATCAGTGCATGATCATCACGTGATCAGTGCATGATCAGTTATGTGATCAGTGTATGATCAGCCACGTGATCAGTGCATGATCAGCCACATGATCAGTGCATGATCAATTACGTGATCAGTGCATGATCAGTCACGTGACCAGTACATGGTAGCTACGTGATCATTGCCTGATCAGCCACATGATCAGTGCATGATAGCCACGTGATCAGTGCATGATAGCCACGTGATCAGTGCATGATCAGTCATGTGATACGTGTGTGATCAGCCACATGATCAGTGCATGATATCCGCGTGATCAGTGCATGAGAGCCACGGGATCAGTGCATGATCAGTCACGTGATACATGTGTGATCAGCCACGTGATCAGTGCATGATGAGCCACGTGATCAGTGCAGGATCAATTGCGTGATCAGTGCATGATCAGTCACGTGACCAGTACATGTTTGCTACGTGATCGTTGCATGATCAGCCACGTGAGCAGAGCATGATAGGCACGTGGTCAGTGCATGATCGGTCACGTGATCAGTACATGATCAGTCGCGTGAACAGTGCATGATCATTTACGTGATCTTTGCATGATCAGTCACGTTACCAGTATATGGTTGCTACGTAATCATTCCATGACGAGCCACGTGAGCAGTGCATTTTAGCCACGTGATGTGTGCATGAGTTGCGTGAGCAGAGTATGATCAGCCGCGTGATCAGTGCATGAGTACCACGTGATCAGTGCATGATATGTCGCGTGACAGGTGTGTGATCAGCCGCGTGAACAGTGCATGTTCAGCCACGTGATCAGTGCATGATAGCCACGTGATCAGTGCATGATCAGTTACGTGAGCAGTGTATGATCAGCCACGTGATCAGTGCATGGTCAGACCACGTGAACAGTGTATGATCAGCCACGTGATCAGCGCATGATATCCAAGTGATCAGTGCATGATCATCACGTGATCAGTGCATGATCAGCCGTGATCAGTGCATGATCAGTCACGTGATCAGTGCATGATCGGTTATGTGATCAGTGTATGATCAGCCACGTGATCAGTGCATGATCAGCCACATGATCAGTGCATGATCAATTGCGTGCTCAGTGCATGATCAGTTACGTGACCAGTACATGGTAGCCACGTGATCATTGCCTGATAAGCCACGTGATCAGTGCATGATAGCCACGTGATCAGTGCATGATATCCACGTGATCATTGCATGATCAACCACGTGATCAGTGCATGAGAGCCGCGGGATCAGTGCATGATCAGTCACGTGATCATGTGTGATCAGCCACGTGATCAGTGCATGATGAGCCACGTGATAAGTGCAGGATCAGTTACGTGATCAGTGCATGATCAGCCACGTGAGCAGAGCATGATAGCCACGTGGTCAGTGCATGATCAGTCACGTGATCAGTACATGATCAGTCACGTGAACAGTGCATGATCATTTACGTGATCTTTGCATGATCAGTCACGTTACCAGTATATGGTTGCTATGTGATCATTCCATGACGAGCCACGTGAGCAGTGCATGATAGCCACGTGATGTGTGCATGAGTTACGTGAGCAGAGTATGATTAGCCACGTGATCAGTGCATGAGAGTCACGTGATCAGTGCATGATATGTCCGTGACAGGTGTGTGATCAGCCACGTGAACAGTGCATGTTCAGCCACGTGATCAGTGCATGATAGCCACGTGATCAGTGCATGATCAGTTACGTGAGCAGTGTATGATCAGCCACGTGATCAGTGCATGATCAGTCATGTGACCAGTACATGGTAGCTGCGTGATCATGGCATGATCAGCCACGTGAGCAGTGCATGATAGCCACGTGATCAGTGCATGATCAGACACGAGATCAGTGCATGATCAGTCACGTGATCAGTGCATGATCAATTATGTGATCAGTGTATGATCAGCCACGTGATCAGTGCATGATCAGCCACATGATCAGTGCATGATCAATTACGTGCTCAGTGCATGATCAGTTACGTGACCAGTACAAGGTAGCTACGTGATCATTGCCTGATAAGCCACGTGATCAGTGCATGATAGCCACGTGATCAGTGCATGATAGCCACGTGATCAGTGCATGATCAGTCATGTGATACGTGTGTGATCAGCCACATGATCAGTGCATGATATCCACGTGATCAGTGCATGACAGCCACGTGATCAGTGCATGAGAGCCACGGGATCAGTGCATGATCAGTCACGTGATACATGTGTGATCAGCCACGTGATCAGTGCATGATGAGCCACGTGATCAGTGCAGGATCAATTCGTGATCAGTGCATGATCAGTCGCGTGACCAGTACATGGTTGCTACGTGATCGTTGCATGATCAGCCACGTGAGCAGAGCATGATAGCCACGTGGTCAGTGCATGATCAGTCACGTGATAAGTACATGATCAGTCACGTGAACAGTGCATGATCATTTACGTGATCTTTGCATGATCAGTCACGTTACCAGTATATGGTTGCTCGTGATCATTCCATGACGAGCCACGTGAGCAGTGCATGATAGCCACGTGATGTGTGCATGAGTTACGTGAGCAGAGTATGATCAGCCACGTGATCAGTGCATGAGTGCCACGTGATCAGTGCATGATATGTCACGTGACAGGTGTGTGATCAACCACGTGAACAGTGCATGTTCAGCCACGTGATCAGTGCATGATAGCCACGTGATCAGTGCATGATCAGTTACGTGAGCAGTGTATGATCAGCCACGTGATCAGTGCATGGTCAGACACGTGAACAGTGTATGATCAGCCACGTGATCAGTGCATGATATCCAAGTGATCAGTGCATGATCATCACGTGATCAGTGTATGATCAGCCACGTGAACAGTGCATGCTCAGTCACGTGATCTGGGCCTGCTGAGCTGCGTGATTCCTGTCTGCTCATCTGCTTGACAATTGCCAGCTGAGCTGCACGATTCCTGCCTGTCATCTGCTTGACAATTGCCAGCTGTGCTGCGTAATTCCTGCCTGCTCAGCTGCTTGATTATTGCCAGCTGAGCAGCATAATTCCTCACACCTGAGTTCCATGATTATTGCCTGCTGACTGTTTGATTCGTGCCTACTCAGCTCTTTGTTTATTGCCTCCAGAGGCACATGATCAGTGTATGATAGCAAACATGATCAGCGCATGATCAGTCACATGATCAGCGCCATTAAGTCACGTGATCACTACATGATAGTCATGTGATCAGTCCATGCTCAGTCACGGTATCAGTGCATGATCAGCCACGTGATCAGTGCATGATCTGTCACAAGATTAGTGTATGATCATCCACGTGATCAGTGCACGGGCAGTCATGTGATCAGTGCATGATATAGACGTGAACAGTGCATGATCAGTCTCGTGATCAGTGCATGATAGCCACGTGATCAGTGCATGATCAGTCACCTGATGGGTGTATGATCATTCACGTGACCTGTACATGGTAGCTACATGATCATTGCATGATCAGCCACGTGAGTAGTTCATGATAGCCACGTGATCACTGCAAGATCAGTCACGTGATCAGTGCATGATCAGTCATGTGACCAGTACATGGTAGCTGCGTGATCATGGCATGATCAGCCACGTGAGCAGTGCATGATCAGACACGAGATCAGTGCATGATCAGTCACGTGATCAGTGCATGATGAGCCACGTGATCAGTGCATGACCAGGCACGTGATCAGTGTATGTGCAGCCAAGTGATCAGTGCATGATAGCCACGTGATCAGTGCATGATCAGTCACGTGATCAGTGCATGATCAGTTATGTGATCAGTGTATGATCAGCCACGTGATCAGTGCATGATCAGACACATGATCAGTGCATGATCATTACGTGCTCAGTGCATGATCAGTCACGTGACCAGTACATTGTAGCTACGTGATCATTGCCTGATCAGCCACGTGATCAGTGCATGATAGCCACGGGATCAGTGCATGATCAGTCATGTGATACGTGTGTGATCAGCCACATGATCAGTGCATGATATCCACGTGATCAGTGCATGACAGCCACGTGATCAGTGCATGAGAGCCACGGGATCAGTGCATGATCAGTCACGTGATACATGTGTGATCAGCCACGTGATCAGTGCATGATGAGCCACGTGATCAGTGCAGGATCAATTACGTGATCAGTGCATGATCAGTCACGTGACCAGTACATGGTTGCTACGTGATCGTTGCATGATCAGCCACGTGAGCAGAGCATGATAGCCACGTGGTCAGTGCATGATCAGTCACGTGATCAGTACATGATCAGTCACGTGAACAGTGCATGATCATTTACGTGATCTTTGCATGATCAGTCACGTTACCGGTATATGGTTGCCACGTGATCATTCCATGACAGCCACGTGATCAGTGCATGATAGCCACGTGATCAGTGCATGATCAGTTACGTGAGCAGTGTATGATCAGCCACGTGATCAGTGCATGGTCAGACACGTGAACAGTGTATGATCAGCCACGTGATCAGTGCATGATATCCAAGTGATCAGTACATGATCATCACGTGATCAGTGTATGATCAGCCACGTGAACAGTGCATGCTCAGTCACGAGATCTGGGCCTGCTGAGCTGCGTGATTCCTGTCTGCTCATCTGCTTGACAATTGCCAGCTGAGCTGCACGATTCCTGCCTGTCATCTGCTTGACAATTGCCAGCTGTGCTGCGTAATTCCTGCCTGCTCAGCTGCTTGATTTTTGCCAGCTGAGCAGCATGATTCCTCACACCTGAGTTCCATGATTATTGCCTGCTGACTGTTTGATTTGTGCCTACTCAGCTCTTTGTTTATTGCCTCCAGAGGCACATGATCAGTGTATGATAGCAAACATGATCAGCGCATGATCAGTCACATGATCAGCGCCATTAAGTCACGTGATCACTACATGATAGTCATGTGATCAGTCCATGCTCAGTCACGGTATCAGTGCATGATCAGCCACGTGATCAGTGCATGATCTGTCACAAGATTAGTGTATGATCATCCACGTGATCAGTGCACGGGCAGTCATGTGATCAGTGCATGATATAGACGTGAGCAGTGCATGATCAGTCTCGTGATCAGTGCATGATAGCCACGTGATCAGTGCATGATCAGTCACCTGATGGGTGTATGATCATTCACGTGACCTGTACATGGTAACTACATGATCATTGCATGATCAGCCACGTGAGTAGTTCATGATAGCCACGTGATCACTGCATGATCAGTCACGTGATCAGTGCATGATCAGTCATGTGACCAGTACATGGTAGCTGCGTGATCATGGCATGATCAGCCACGTGAGCAGTGCATGATAGCCACGTGACCAGTGCATGATCAGACACGAGATCAGTGCATGATCAGTCACGTGATCAGTGCATGATCAGCCACGTGATCAGTGCATGACCAGGCACGTGATCATTGTATGTCCAGCCAAGTGATCAGTGCATGATAGCCACGTGATCAGTGCATGATCAGTCACCTGATCAGTGCATGATCAGTTATGTGATCAGTGTATGATCAGCCACGTGATCAGTGCATGATCAGCCACATGATCAGTGCATGATCAATTACGTGATCAGTGCATGATCAGTCACGTGACCAGTACATGGTAGCTACGTGATCATTGCCTGATCAGCCACATGATCAGTGCATGATAGCCACGTGATCAGTGCATGATAGCCACGTGATCAGTGCATGATCAGTCATGTGATACGTGTGTGATCAGCCACATGATCAGTGCATGATATCCATGTGATCAGTGCATGAGAGCCACGGGATCAGTGCATGATCAGTCACGTGATACATGTGTGATCAGCCACGTGATCAGTGCATGATGAGCCACGTGATCAGTGCAGGATCAATTACGTGATCAGTGCATGATCAGTCACGTGACCAGTACATGTTTGCTACGTGATCGTTGCATGATCAGCCACGTGAGCAGAGCATGATAGGCACGTGGTCAGTGCATGATCAGTCACGTGATCAGTACATGATCAGTCACGTGAACAGTGCATGATCATTTACGTGATCTTTGCATGATCGGTCACGTTACCAGTATATGGTTGCTACGTAATCATTCCATGACGAGCCACGTGAGCAGTGCATTTTAGCCACGTGATGTGTGCATGAGTTACGTGAGCAGAGTATGATCAGCCACGTGATCAGTGCATGAGTACCACGTGATCAGTGCATGATATGTCACGTGACAGGTGTGTGATCAGCCACGTGAACAGTGCATGTTCAGCCACGTGATCAGTGCATGATGCCACGTGATCAGTGCATGATCAGTTACGTGAGCAGTGTATGATCAGCCACGTGATCAGTGCATGGTCAGACACGTGAACAGTGTATGATCAGCCACGTGATCAGCGCATGATATCCAAGTGACCAGTGCATGATCATCACGTGATCAGTGCATGATCAGCCACGTGATCAGTGCATGATCAGTCACGTGATCAGTGCATGATCAGTTGTGATCAGTGTATGATCAGCCACGTGATCAGTGCATGATCAGCCACATGATCAGTGCATGATCAATTACGTGCTCAGTGCATGATCAGTTACGTGACCAGTACATGATAGCTACGTGATCATTGCCTGATAAGCCACGTGATCAGTGCATGATCAGCCACGTGATCAGTGCAGGATCAATTACGTGATCAGTGCATGATCAGCCACGTGAGCAGAGCATGATAGCCACGTGGTCAGTGCATGATCAGTCACGTGATCAGTACATGATCAGTCACGTGAACAGTGCATGATCATTTCGTGATCTTTGCATGATCAGTCACGTTACCAGTATATGGTTGCTACGTGATCATTCCATGTCGAGCCACGTGAGCAGTGCATGATAGCCACGTGATGTGTGCATGAGTTACGTGAGCAGAGTATGATCAGCCACGTGATCAGTGCATGAGTGCCACGTGATCAGTGCATGATATGTCACGTGACAGGTGTGTGATCAGCCACGTGAACAGTGCATGTTCAGCCACGTGATCAGTGCATGATAGCCACGTGATCAGTGCATGATCAGTTACGTGAGCAGTGTATGATCAGCCACGTGATCAGTGCATGGTCAGACACGTGAACAGTGTATGATCAGCCACGTGATCAGTGCATGATATCCAAGTGATCAGTGCATGATCATCACGTGATCAGTGTATGATCAGCCACGTGAACAGTGCATGCTCAGTCACGTGATCTGGGCCTGCTGAGCTGCGTGATTCCTGTCTGCTCATCTGCTTGACAATTGCCAGCTGAGCTGCACGATTCCTGCCTGTCATCTGCTTGACAATTGCCAGCTGTGCTGCGTAATTCCTGCCTGCTCAGCTGCTTGATTATTGCCAGCTGAGCAGCATAATTCCTCACACCTGAGTTCCATGATTATTGCCTGCTGACTGTTTGATTCGTGCCTACTCAGCTCTTTGTTTATTGCCTCCAGAGGCACATGATCAGTGTATGATAGCAAACATGATCAGCGCATGATCAGTCACATGATCAGCGCCATTAAGTCACGTGATCACTACATGATAGTCATGTGATCAGTCCATGCTCAGTCACGGTATCAGTGCATGATCAGCCACGTGATCAGTGCATGATCTGTCACAAGATTAGTGTATGATCATCCACGTGATCAGTGCACGGGCAGTCATGTGATCAGTGCATGATATAGACGTGAACAGTGCATGATCAGTCTCGTGATCAGTGCATGATAGCCACGTGATCAGTGCATGATCAGTCACCTGATGGGTGTATGATCATTCACGTGACCTGTACATGGTAGCTACATGATCATTGCATGATCAGCCACGTGAGTAGTTCATGATAGCCACGTGATCACTGCAAGATCAGTCACGTGATCAGTGCATGATCAGTCATGTGACCAGTACATGGTAGCTGCGTGATCATGGCATGATCAGCCACGTGAGCAGTGCATGATCAGACACGAGATCAGTGCATGATCAGTCACGTGATCAGTGCATGATCAGCCACGTGATCAGTGCATGACCAGGCACGTGATCAGTGCATGATCAGCCACGTGATCAGTGCATGATAGCCACGTGATCAGTGCATGATCAGTCACGTGATCAGTGCATGATCAGTTATGTGATCAGTGTATGATCAGCCACGTGATCAGTGCATGATTAGACACATGATCAGTGCATGATCAATTACGTGCTCAGTGCATGATCAGTCACGTGACCAGTACATTGTAGCTACGTGATCATTGCCTGATCAGCCACGTGATCAGTGCATGATAGCCACGGGATCAGTGCATGATCAGTCATGTGATACGTGTGTGATCAGCCACATGATCAGTGCATGATATCCACGTGATCAGTGCATGATCAGCCACGTGATCAGTGCATGAGAGCCACGGGATCAGTGCATGATCAGTCACGTGATACATGTGTGATCAGCCACGTGATCAGTGCATGATGAGCCACGTGATCAGTGCAGGATCAATTACGTGATCAGTGCATGATCAGTCACGTGACCAGTACATGGTTGCTACGTGATCGTTGCATGATCAGCCACGTGAGCAGAGCATGATAGCCAAGTGGTCAGTGCATGATCAGTCACGTGATCAGTACATGATCAGTCACGTGAACAGTGCATGATCATTTACGTGATCTTTGCATGATCAGTCACGTTACCAGTATATGGTTGCCACGTGATCATTCCATGACGAGCCACGTGATCAGTGCATGATATCCACGTGATCAGTGCATGATCAGTTACGTGAGCAGTGTATGATCAGCCACGTGATCAGTGCATGGTCAGACACGTGAACAGTGTATGATCAGCCACGTGATCAGTGCATGATATCCAAGTGATCAGTACATGATCATCACGTGATCAGTGTATGATCAGCCACGTGAACAGTGCATGCTCAGTCACGAGATCTGGGCCTGCTGAGCTGCGTGATTCCTGTCTGCTCATCTGCTTGACAATTGCCAGCTGAGCTGCACGATTCCTGCCTGTCATCTGCTTGACAATTGCCAGCTGTGCTGCGTAATTCCAGCCTGCTCAGCTGCTTGATTTTTGCCAGCTGAGCAGCATGATTCCTCACACCTGAGTTCCATGATTATTGCCTGCTGACTGTTTGATTTGTGCCTACTCAGCTCTTTGTTTATTGCCTCCAGAGGCACATGATCAGTGTATGATAGCAAACATGATCAGCGCATGATCAGTCACATGATCAGCGCCATTAAGTCACGTGATCACTACATGATAGTCATGTGATCAGTCCATGCTCAGTCACGGTATCAGTGCATGATCAGCCACGTGATCAGTGCATGATCTGTCACAAGATTAGTGTATGATCATCCACGTGATCAGTGCATGGGCAGTCATGTGATCAGTGCATGATATAGACGTGAACAGTGCATGATCAGTCTCGTGATCAGTGCATGATAGCCACGTGATCAGTGCATGATCAGTCACCTGATGGGTGTATGATCATTCACGTGACCTGTACATGGTAGCTACATGATCATTGCATGATCAGCCACGTGAGTAGTGCATGATAGCCACGTGATCACTGCATGATCAGTCACGTGATCAGTGCATGATCAGTCATGTGACCAGTACATGGTAGCTGCGTGATCATGGCATGATCAGCCACGTGAGCAGTGCATGATAGCCACGTGATCAGTGCATGATCAGACACGTGATCAGTGCATGATCAGTCACGTGATCAGTGCATGATCAGCCACGTGATCAGTGCATGACCAGGCACGTGATCAGTGTATGTCAGCCAAGTGATCAGTGCATGATAGCCACGTGATCAGTGCATGATCAGTCACGTGATCAGTGCATGATCAGTTATGTGATCAGTGTATGATCAGCCACGTGATCAGTGCATGATCAGCCACGTGATCAGTGCATGATCAATTACGTGATCAGTGCATGATCAGTCACGTGACCAGTACATGGTAGCTCGTGATCATTGCCTGATCAGCCACGTGATCAGTGCATGATAGCCACGTGATCAGTGCATGATAGCCACGTGATCAGTGCATGATCAGTCATGTGATACGTGTGTGATCAGCCACGTGATCAGTGCATGATATCCACGTGATCAGTGCATGATAGCCACGTGATCAGTGCATGATCAGTCACGTGATACATGTGTGATCAGCCACGTGATCAGTGCATGATGAGCCACGTGATCAGTGCAGGATCAATTACGTGATCAGTGCATGATCAGTCACGTGACCAGTACATGGTTGCTACGTGATCGTGCATGATCAGCCACGTGAGCAGTGCATGATAGCCACGTGATCAGTGCATGATCAGTCACGTGATCAGTACATGATCAGTCACGTGAACAGTGCATGATCATTTACGTGATCTTTGCATGATCAGTCACGTTACCAGTATATGGTTGCTACGTGATCATTCCATGACAGCCACGTGAGCAGTGCATGTTAGCCACGTGATGTGTGCATGAGTTACGTGAGCAGAGTATGATCAGCCACGTGATCAGTGCATGAGTGCCACGTGATCAGTGCATGATATGTCACGTGACAGGTGTGTGATCAGCCACGTGAACAGTGCATGTTCAGCCACGTGATCAGTGCATGATAGCCACGTGATCAGTGCATGATCAGTTACGTGAGCAGTGTATGATCAGCCACGTGATCAGTGCATGGTCAGCACGTGAACAGTGTATGATCAGCCACGTGATCAGTGCATGATATCCACGTGATCAGTGCATGATCATCACGTGATCAGTGCATGATCAGCCACGTGATCAGTGCATGATCAGTCACGTGATCAGTGCATGATCAGTTACGTGATCAGTGCATGATCAGCCACGTGATCAGTGCATGATCAGCCACGTGATCAGTGCATGATCAATTGCGTGATCAGTGCATGATCAGTCACGTGACCAGTGCATGGTAGCTACGTGATCAGTGCCTGATCAGCCACGTGATCAGTGCATGATAGCCACGTGATCAGTGCATGATATCCACGTGATCAGTGCATGATCAGCCACGTGATCAGTGCATGATAGCCACGTGATCAGTGCATGATCAGTCACGTGATCATGTGTGATCAGCCACGTGATCAGTGCATGATCAGCCACGTGATCAGTGCAGGATCAATTCGTGATCAGTGCATGATCAGCCACGTGATCAGTGCATGATAGCCACGTGATCAGTGCATGATCAGTCACGTGATCAGTGCATGATCAGTCACGTGATCAGTGCATGATCAGTCACGTGATCAGTGCATGATCAGTCACGTGACCAGTATATGGTAGCTACGTGATCATTGCATGATCAGCCACGTGATCAGTGCATGATAGCCACGTGATGTGTGCATGAGTTACGTGATCAGTGTATGATCAGCCACGTGATCAGTGCATGAGAGTCACGTGATCAGTGCATGATAGTCACGTGACAGGTGTGTGATCAGCCACGTGATCAGTGCATGATCAGCCACGTGATCAGTGCATGATAGCCACGTGATCAGTGCATGATCAGTTCGTGATCAGTGCATGATCAGCCACGTGATCAGTGCATGATCAGTCACGTGACCAGTGCATGATAGCTGCGTGATCAGTGCATGATCAGCCACGTGATCAGTGCATGATGCCACGTGATCAGTGCATGATCAGCCACGTGATCAGTGCATGATCAGTCACGTGATCAGTGCATGATCAGTTATGTGATCAGTGTATGATCAGCCACGTGATCAGTGCATGATCAGCCACATGATCAGTGCATGATCAATTACGTGATCAGTGCATGATCAGTCACGTGACCAGTACATGGTAGCTACGTGATCATTGCATGATCAGCCACGTGATCAGTGCATGATAGCCACGTGATCAGTGCATGATAGCCACGTGATCAGTGCATGATCAGTCATGTGATACGTGTGTGATCAGCCACGTGATCAGTGCATGATATCCACGTGATCAGTGCATGACAGCCACGTGATCAGTGCATGAGAGCCACGTGATCAGTGCATGATCAGTCACGTGATACATGTGTGATCAGCCACGTGATCAGTGCATGATGAGCCACGTGATCAGTGCAGGATCAATTACGTGATCAGTGCATGATCAGTCACGTGACCAGTACATGGTTGCTACGTGATCGTTGCATGATCAGCCACGTGAGCAGAGCATGATAGCCACGTGGTCAGTGCATGATCAGTCACGTGATCAGTACATGATCAGTCACGTGAACAGTGCATGATCATTTACGTGATCTTTGCATGATCAGTCACGTTACCAGTATATGGTTGCTACGTGATCATTCCATGACGAGCCACGTGAGCAGTGCATGATAGCCACGTGATGTGTGCATGAGTTACGTGAGCAGAGTATGATCAGCCACGTGATCAGTGCATGAGTGCCACGTGATCAGTGCATGATATGTCACGTGACAGGTGTGTGATCAGCCACGTGAACAGTGCATGTTCAGCCACGTGATCAGTGCATGATAGCCACGTGATCAGTGCATGATCAGTTACGTGAGCAGTGTATGATCAGCCACGTGATCAGTGCATGGTCAGACACGTGAACAGTGTATGATCAGCCACGTGATCAGTGCATGATATCCAAGTGATCAGTGCATGATCATCACGTGATCAGTGTATGATCAGCCACGTGAACAGTGCATGCTCAGTCACGTGATCTGGGCCTGCTGAGCTGCGTGATTACTGTCTGCTCATCTGCTTGACAATTGCCAGCTGAGCTGCACGATTCCTGCCTGTCATCTGCTTGACAATTGCCAGCTGTGCTGCGTAATTCCTGCCTGCTCAGCTGCTTGATTATTGCCAGCTGAGCAGCATGATTCCTCACACCTGAGTTCCATGATTATTGCCTGCTGACTGTTTGATTCGTGCCTACTCAGCTCTTTGTTTATTGCCTCCAGAGGCACATGATCAGTGTATGATAGCAAACATGATCAGCGCATGATCAGTCACATGATCAGCGCCATTAAGTCACGTGATCACTACATGATAGTCATGTGATCAGTCCATGCTCAGTCACGGTATCAGTGCATGATCAGCCACGTGATCAGTGCATGATCTGTCACAAGATTAGTGTATGATCATCCACGTGATCAGTGCATGGGCAGTCATGTGATCAGTGCATGATATAGGCGTGAACAGTGCATGATCAGTCTCGTGATCAGTGCATGATAGCCACGTGATCAGTGCATGATCAGTCACCTGATGGGTGTATGATCATTCACGTGACCTGTACATGGTAGCTACATGATCATTGCATGATCAGCCACGTGAGTAGTTCATGATAGCCACGTGATCACTGCAAGATCAGTCACGTGATCAGTGCATGATCAGTCATGTGACCAGTACATGGTAGCTGCGTGATCATGGCATGATCAGCCACGTGAGCAGTGCATGATAGCCAGTGATCAGTGCATGATCAGTCACGTGATCAGTGCATGATCAGCCACGTGATCAGTGCATGACCAGGCACGTGATCAGTGTATGTCAGCCAAGTGATCAGTGCATGATAGCCACGTGATCAGTGCATGATCAGTCACGTGATCAGTGCATGATCAGTTACGTGATCAGTGTATGATCAGCCACGTGATCAGTGCATGATCAGCCACATGATCAGTGCATGATCAATTACGTGATCAGTGCATGATCAGTCACGTGACCAGTACATGTAGCTACGTGATCATTGCATGATCAGCCACGTGATCAGTGCATGATAGCCACGTGATCAGTGCATGATCAGTCATGTGATACGTGTGTGATCAGCCACGTGATCAGTGCATGATATCCCGTGATCAGTGCATGACAGCCACGTGATCAGTGCATGAGAGCCACGGATCAGTGCATGATCAGTCACGTGATCATGTGTGATCAGCCACGTGATCAGTGCATGATGAGCCACGTGATCAGTGCATGATCAGTTACGTGATCAGTGCATGATCAGTCACGTGACCAGTACATGGTTGCTACGTGATCGTGCATGATCAGCCACGTGAGCAGTGCATGATAGCCACGTGATCAGTGCATGATCAGTCACGTGATCAGTACATGATCAGTCACGTGATCAGTGCATGATCATTCGTGATCAGTGCATGATCAGTCCGTTACCAGTATATGGTTGCCACGTGATCATTGCAGCAGCCACGTGATCAGTGCATGATAGCCACGTGATCAGTGCATGATCAGTTGCGTGAGCAGTGTATGATCAGCCACGTGATCAGTGCATGGTCAGACACGTGAACAGTGTATGATCAGCCACGTGATCAGTGCATGATATCCAAGTGATCAGTGCATGATCATCACGTGATCAGTGTATGATCAGCCACGTGAACAGTGCATGCTCAGTCACGAGATCTGGGCCTGCTGAGCTGCGTGATTACTGTCTGCTCATCTGCTTGACAATTGCCAGCTGAGCTGCACGATTCCTGCCTGTCATCTGCTTGACAATTGCCAGCTGTGCTGCGTCCTGCCTGCTCAGCTGCTTGATTATTCCTCACACCTGAGTTCCATGATTATTGCCTGCTGACTGTTTGATTCGTGCCTACTCAGCTCTTTGTTTAGCCACATGATCAGTGTATGAAGCATGATCAGTGCATGATCAGTCACATCAGTGTCATGATCATACATGATAGTCATGTGATCAGTCCATGCTCAGTCACGGTATCAGTGCATGATCATGAACGTGATCAGTCAGCAGTCAGTCATCCGTGATCAGTGCATGATGCGTGTCAGTGCGTGATCAGTGCATGATCAGTGTGCAGTGCATGATCATAAGTGATGATCAGTCACATGGTAGCTACATGATCATGTGCATGATCAGCATGATGAGTTCATGATAGCCACGTGATCACTGCATGATCAGTCACGTGATCAGTGCATGATCAGTCATGTGATCAGTACATGGTAGCTACGTGATCATGGCATGATCAGCCACGTGATCAGTGCATGATAGCCACGTGATCAGTGCATGATCAGACACGTGATCAGTGCATGATCAGTCACGTGATCAGTGCATGATCAGCCACGTGATCAGTGCATGATCAGGCACGTGATCAGTGTATGTCAGCCAAGTGATCAGTGCATGATAGCCACGTGATCAGTGCATGATCAGTCACGTGATCAGTGCATGATCAGTTATGTGATCAGTGTATGATCAGCCACGTGATCAGTGCATGATCAGCCACATGATCAGTGCATGATCAATTACGTGATCAGTGCATGATCAGTCACGTGACCAGTACATGGTAGCTACGTGATCATTGCCTGATCAGCCACGTGATCAGTGCATGATAGCCACGTGATCAGTGCATGATAGCCACGTGATCAGTGCATGATCAGTCATGTGATCAGTGTGTGATCAGCCACGTGATCAGTGCATGATATCCACGTGATCAGTGCATGAGAGCCACGTGATCAGTGCATGATCAGTCACGTGATACATGTGTGATCAGCCACGTGATCAGTGCATGATGAGCCACGTGATCAGTGCATGATCAATTACGTGATCAGTGCATGATCAGTCACGTGACCAGTACATGTTTGCTACGTGATCGTTGCATGATCAGCCACGTGAGCAGTGCATGATAGCCACGTGATCAGTGCATGATCAGTCACGTGATCAGTACATGATCAGTCACGTGAACAGTGCATGATCATTTACGTGATCTTGCATGATCAGTCACGTTACCAGTATATGGTTGCTACGTGATCATTCCATGACGAGCCACGTGAGCAGTGCATGTTAGCCACGTGATGTGTGCATGAGTTCGTGAGCAGAGTATGATCAGCCACGTGATCAGTGCATGAGTGCCGTGATCAGTGCATGATATGTCACGTGACAGGTGTGATCAGCCACGTGATCAGTGCATGTTCAGCCACGTGATCAGTGCATGATAGCCACGTGATCAGTGCATGATCAGTCGTGATCAGTGTATGATCAGCCACGTGATCAGTGCATGGTCAGACACGTGATCAGTGTATGATCAGCCGTGATCAGTGCATGATATCCAAGTGATCAGTGCATGATCATCACGTGATCAGTGCATGATCAGCCACGTGATCAGTGCATGATCAGTCACGTGATCAGTGCATGATCAGTTACGTGATCAGTGCATGATCAGCCACGTGATCAGTGCATGATCAGCCACGTGATCAGTGCATGATCAATTCGTGATCAGTGCATGATCAGTCACGTGACCAGTACATGTAGCTACGTGATCATTGCATGATCAGCCACGTGATCAGTGCATGATAGCCACGTGATCAGTGCATGATCATCCACGTGATCAGTGCATGATCAGCACGTGATCAGTGCATGAGCCACGTGATCAGTGCATGATCAGTCACGTGATCATGTGTGATCAGCCACGTGATCAGTGCATGATCAGCCACGTGATCAGTGCATGATCAGTTACGTGATCAGTGCATGATCAGCCACGTGATCAGTGCATGATAGCCACGTGATCAGTGCATGATCAGTCACGTGATCAGTGCATGATCATCACGTGATCAGTGCATGATCATTCGTGATCAGTGCATGATCAGTCACGTGACCAGTGCATGGTAGCTACGTGATCATTGCATGATCAGCCACGTGATCAGTGCATGATAGCCACGTGATGTGTGCATGAGTTACGTGATCAGTGCATGATCAGCCACGTGATCAGTGCATGATAGTCACGTGATCAGTGCATGATAGTCACGTGACAGGTGTGTGATCAGCCACGTGATCAGTGCATGATCAGCCACGTGATCAGTGCATGATAGCCACGTGATCAGTGCATGATCAGTCACGTGATCAGTGCATGATCAGCCACGTGATCAGTGCATGATCAGTCACGTGACCAGTGCATGATAGCTGCGTGATCAGTGCATGATCAGCCACGTGATCAGTGCATGATAGCCACGTGATCAGTGCATGATCAGCCACGTGATCAGTGCATGATCAGTCACGTGATCAGTGCATGATCAGTTATGTGATCAGTGTATGATCAGCCACGTGATCAGTGCATGATCAGCCACGTGATCAGTGCATGATCAATTACGTGATCAGTGCATGATCAGTTACGTGACCAGTACATGGTAGCTCGTGATCATTGCCTGATCAGCCACGTGATCAGTGCATGATAGCCACGTGATCAGTGCATGATAGCCACGTGATCAGTGCATGATCAGTCATGTGATACGTGTGTGATCAGCCACGTGATCAGTGCATGATATCCACGTGATCAGTGCATGACAGCCACGTGATCAGTGCATGAGAGCCACGGGATCAGTGCATGATCAGTCACGTGATACATGTGTGATCAGCCACGTGATCAGTGCATGATGAGCCACGTGATCAGTGCAGGATCAATTACGTGATCAGTGCATGATCAGTCACGTGACCAGTACATGGTTGCTACGTGATCGTTGCATGATCAGCCACGTGAGCAGAGCATGATAGCCACGTGATCAGTGCATGATCAGTCACGTGATCAGTACATGATCAGTCACGTGAACAGTGCATGATCATTTACGTGATCTGCATGATCAGTCACGTGACCAGTATATGGTTGCTACGTGATCATTCCATGACGAGCCACGTGAGCAGTGCATGATAGCCACGTGATGTGTGCATGAGTTACGTGAGCAGAGTATGATCAGCCACGTGATCAGTGCATGAGTGCCACGTGATCAGTGCATGATATGTCACGTGACAGGTGTGTGATCAGCCACGTGAACAGTGCATGTTCAGCCACGTGATCAGTGCATGATAGCCACGTGATCAGTGCATGATCAGTTACGTGAGCAGTGTATGATCAGCCACGTGATCAGTGCATGGTCAGACACGTGAACAGTGTATGATCAGCCACGTGATCAGTGCATGATATCCAAGTGATCAGTGCATGATCATCACGTGATCAGTGTATGATCAGCCACGTGAACAGTGCATGCTCAGTCACGTGATCTGGGCCTGCTGAGCTGCGTGATTACTGTCTGCTCATCTGCTTGACAATTGCCAGCTGAGCTGCACGATTCCTGCCTGTCATCTGCTTGACAATTGCCAGCTGTGCTGCGTAATTCCTGCCTGCTCAGCTGCTTGATTATTGCCAGCTGAGCAGCATGATTCCTCACACCTGAGTTCCATGATTATTGCCTGCTGACTGTTTGATTCGTGCCTACTCAGCTCTTTGTTTATTGCCTCCAGAGGCACATGATCAGTGTATGATAGCAAACATGATCAGCGCATGATCAGTCACATGATCAGCGCCATTAAGTCACGTGATCACTACATGATAGTCATGTGATCAGTCCATGCTCAGTCACGGTATCAGTGCATGATCAGCCACGTGATCAGTGCATGATCTGTCACAAGATTAGTGTATGATCATCCACGTGATCAGTGCACGGGCAGTCATGTGATCAGTGCATGATATAGGCGTGAACAGTGCATGATCAGTCTCGTGATCAGTGCATGATAGCCACGTGATCAGTGCATGATCAGTCACCTGATGGGTGTATGATCATTCACGTGACCTGTACATGGTAGCTACATGATCATTGCATGATCAGCCACGTGATAGTTCATGATAGCCACGTGATCACTGCATGATCAGTCACGTGATCAGTGCATGATCAGTCATGTGACCAGTACATGGTAGCTGCGTGATCATGGCATGATCAGCCACGTGATCAGTGCATGATAGCCACGTGATCAGTGCATGATCAGTCACGTGATCAGTGCATGATCAGCCACGTGATCAGTGCATGATCAGGCACGTGATCAGTGTATGTCAGCCACGTGATCAGTGCATGATAGCCACGTGATCAGTGCATGATCAGTCACGTGATCAGTGCATGATCAGTTATGTGATCAGTGCATGATCAGCCACGTGATCAGTGCATGATCAGCCACATGATCAGTGCATGATCAATTACGTGATCAGTGCATGATCAGTCACGTGACCAGTACATGTAGCTACGTGATCATTGCATGATCAGCCACGTGATCAGTGCATGATAGCCACGTGATCAGTGCATGATCAGTCATGTGATACGTGTGTGATCAGCCACATGATCAGTGCATGATATCCACGTGATCAGTGCATGAAAGCCACGTGATCAGTGCATGAGAGCCACGTGATCAGTGCATGATCAGTCACGTGATCATGTGTGATCAGCCACGTGATCAGTGCATGATGAGCCACGTGATCAGTGCAGGATCAATTACGTGATCAGTGCATGATCAGTCGCGTGACCAGTACATGGTTGCTACGTGATCATTGCATGATCAGCCACGTGAGCAGTGCATGATAGCCACGTGATCAGTGCATGATCAGTCACGTGATCAGTGCATGATCAGTCACGTGATCAGTGCATGATCATTCGTGATCAGTGCATGATCAGTCACGTGACCAGTATATGGTTGCCACGTGATCATTGCATGAGCCACGTGATCAGTGCATGATAGCCACGTGATCAGTGCATGATCAGTTACGTGAGCAGTGTATGATCAGCCACGTGATCAGTGCATGGTCAGACACGTGAACAGTGTATGATCAGCCACGTGATCAGTGCATGATATCCAAGTGATCAGTGCATGATCATCACGTGATCAGTGTATGATCAGCCACGTGAACAGTGCATGCTCAGTCACGAGATCTGGGCCTGCTGAGCTGCGTGATTACTGTCTGCTCATCTGCTTGACAATTGCCAGCTGAGCTGCACGATTCCTGCCTGTCATCTGCTTGACAATTGCCAGCTGTGCTGCGTAATTCCTGCCTGCTCAGCTGCTTGATTATTGCCAGCTGAGCAGCATGATTCCTCACACCTGAGTTCCATGATTATTGCCTGCTGACTGTTTGATTCGTGCCTACTCAGCTCTTTGTTTATTGCCTCCAGAGGCACATGATCAGTGTATGATAGCAAACATGATCAGCGCATGATCAGTCACATGATCAGCGCCATTAAGTCACGTGATCACTACATGATAGTCATGTGATCAGTCCATGCTCAGTCACGGTATCAGTGCATGATCAGCCACGTGATCAGTGCATGATCTGTCACAAGATTAGTGTATGATCATCCACGTGATCAGTGCATGGGCAGTCATGTGATCAGTGCATGATATAGACGTGATCAGTGCATGATCAGTCTCGTGATCAGTGCATGATAGCCACGTGATCAGTGCATGATCAGTCACCTGATGGGTGTATGATCATTCACGTGACCTGTACATGGTAGCTACATGATCATTGCATGATCAGCCACGTGAGTAGTTCATGATAGCCACGTGATCACTGCATGATCAGTCACGTGATCAGTGCATGATCAGTCATGTGACCAGTACATGGTAGCTGCGTGATCATGGCATGATCAGCCACGTGAGCAGTGCATGATAGCCACGTGATCAGTGCATGATCAGACGTGATCAGTGCATGATCAGTCACGTGATCAGTGCATGATCAGCCACGTGATCAGTGCATGATCATCCCGTGATCAGTGCATGATCAGCCGTGATCAGTGCATGATCAGTCACGTGATCAGTGCATGATCAGCCACGTGATCAGTGCATGATCAGCCACGTGATCAGTGCATGATCAGTCACGTGATCAGTGCATGATCAGTTACGTGATCAGTGCATGATCAGCCACGTGATCAGTGCATGATAGCCACGTGATCAGTGCATGATCAGTCACGTGATCAGTGCATGATCAGTCATGTGACCAGTGCATGGTAGCTGCGTGATCATGCATGATCAGCCACGTGATCAGTGCATGATAGCCACGTGATCAGTGCATGATCAGCCACGTGATCAGTGCATGATCAGTCACGTGATCAGTGCATGATCAGCCACGTGATCAGTGCATGATAGCCACGTGATCAGTGCATGATCATCACGTGATCAGTGCATGATCAGTCACGTGATCAGTGCATGATCAGCCACGTGATCAGTGCATGATCAGTCACGTGACCAGTATATGGTTGCTACGTGATCATTGCATGACGAGCCACGTGAGCAGTGCATGATAGCCACGTGATGTGTGCATGAGTCACGTGATCAGTGTATGATCAGCCACGTGATCAGTGCATGATAGTCACGTGATCAGTGCATGATCAGTCACGTGATCAGTGTGTGATCAGCCACGTGATCAGTGCATGATCAGCCACGTGATCAGTGCATGATAGCCACGTGATCAGTGCATGATCAGTTACGTGATCAGTGCATGATCAGCCACGTGATCAGTGCATGATCAGTCATGTGACCAGTGCATGATAGCTGCGTGATCATGGCATGATCAGTCACGTGATCAGTGCATGATAGCCACGTGATCAGTGCATGATCAGTCACGTGATCAGTGCATGATCAGTCACGTGATCAGTGCATGATCAGCCACGTGATCAGTGCATGATCAGTCACGTGATCAGTGCATGATCAGCCACGTGATCAGTGCATGATCTGTCACGTGATTAGTGTATGATCATCCACGTGATCAGTGCATGATCAGTCATGTGATCAGTGCATGATATAGACGTGATCAGTGCATGATCAGTCACGTGATCAGTGCATGATAGCCACGTGATCAGTGCATGATCAGTCACGTGATCAGTGCATGATCATTCACGTGACCTGCATGGTAGCTACGTGATCAGTGCATGATCAGCCACGTGATCAGTGCATGATAGCCACGTGATCAGTGCATGATCAGTCACGTGATCAGTGCATGATCAGTCATGTGATCAGTACATGGTAGCTGCGTGATCATGCATGATCAGCCACGTGATCAGTGCATGATAGCCACGTGATCAGTGCATGATCAGTCACGTGATCAGTGCATGATCAGTCACGTGATCAGTGCATGATCAGCCACGTGATCAGTGCATGATCAGCCACGTGATCAGTGCATGATCAATTACGTGATCAGTGCATGATCAGTCACGTGATCAGTACATGGTAGCTACGTGATCAGTGCATGATCAGCCACGTGATCAGTGCATGATAGCCACGTGATCAGTGCATGATAGCCACGTGATCAGTGCATGATCAGTCATGTGATACGTGTGTTATCAGCCACGTGATCAGTGCATGATAGCCACGTGATCAGTGCATGACAGCCACGTGATCAGTGCATGACAGTCACGTGATCAGTGCATGATCAGTCACGTGATCATGTGTGATCAGCCACGTGATCAGTGCATGATCAGCCACGTGATCAGTGCATGATCAGTCACGTGATCAGTACATGATCAGTCACGTTAACAGTGCATGATCATTTAAGTGATCTTTGCATGATCAGTCACGTGACCAGTATATGGTTGCTACGTGATCATTCATGACGAGCCACGTGAGCAGTGCATGATAGCCACGTGATGTGCATGAGTTACGTGAGCAGAGTATGATCAGCCACGTGATCAGTGCATGAGTGCCACGTGATCAGTGCATGATATGTCACGTGACAGGTGTGTGATCAGCCACGTGAACAGTGCATGTTCAGCCACGTGATCAGTGCATGATAGCCACGTGATCAGTGCATGATCAGTTACGTGAGCAGTGTATGATCAGCCACGTGATCAGTGCATGGTCAGACACGTGAACAGTATATGATCAGCCACGTGATCAGTGCATGATATCCAAGTGATCAGTGCATGATCATCACGTGATCAGTGTATGATCAGCCACGTGAACAGTGCATGCTCAGTCACGTGATCTGGGCCTGCTGAGCTGCGTGATTACTGTCTGCTCATCTGCTTGACAATTGCCAGCTGAGCTGCACGATTCCTGCCTGTCATCTGCTTGACAATTGCCAGCTGTGCTGCGTAATTCCTGCCTGCTCAGCTGCTTGATTATTGCCAGCTGAGCAGCATGATTCCTCACACCTGAGTTCCATGATTATTGCCTGCTGACTGTTTGATTCGTGCCTACTCAGCTCTTTGTTTATTGCCTCCAGAGGCACATGATCAGTGTATGATAGCAAACATGATCAGCGCATGATCAGTCACATGATCAGCGCCATTAAGTCACGTGATCAGTACATGATAGTCATGTGATCAGTCCATGCTCAGTCACGGTATCAGTGCATGATCAGCCACGTGATCAGTGCATGATCTGTCACATGATTAGTGTATGATCATCCACGTGATCAGTGCATGGGCAGTCATGTGATCAGTGCATGATATAGACGTGATCAGTGCATGATCAGTCTCGTGATCAGTGCATGATAGCCACGTGATCAGTGCATGATCAGTCACCTGATGGGTGTATGATCATTCACGTGACCTGTACATGGTAGCTACATGATCATTGCATGATCAGCCACGTGAGTAGTGCATGATAGCCACGTGATCACTGCATGATCAGTCACGTGATCAGTGCATGATCAGTCATGTGACCAGTACATGGTAGCTGCGTGATCATGGCATGATCAGCCACGTGAGCAGTGCATGATAGCCACGTGATCAGTGCATGATCAGACACGTGATCAGTGCATGATCAGTCACGTGATCAGTGCATGATCAGCCACGTGATCAGTGCATGAGGCACGTGATCAGTGTATGTCAGCCAAGTGATCAGTGCATGATAGCCACGTGATCAGTGCATGATCAGTCACGTGATCAGTGCATGATCAGTTATGTGATCAGTGTATGATCAGCCACGTGATCAGTGCATGATCAGCCACATGATCAGTGCATGATCAATTACGTGATCAGTGCATGATCAGTCACGTGACCAGTACATGGTAGCTACGTGATCATTGCATGATCAGCCACGTGATCAGTGCATGATAGCCACGTGATCAGTGCATGATAGCCACGTGATCAGTGCATGATCAGTCATGTGATACGTGTGTGATCAGCCACGTGATCAGTGCATGATATCCACGTGATCAGTGCATGACAGCCACGTGATCAGTGCATGAGAGCCACGTGATCAGTGCATGATCAGTCACGTGATACATGTGTGATCAGCCACGTGATCAGTGCATGATGAGCCACGTGATCAGTGCAGGATCAATTACGTGATCAGTGCATGATCAGTCACGTGACCAGTACATGGTTGCTACGTGATCGTTGCATGATCAGCCACGTGAGCAGAGCATGATAGCCACGTGATCAGTGCATGATCAGTCACGTGATCAGTACATGATCAGTCACGTGAAGAGTGCATGATCATTTACGTGATCTTTGCATGATCAGTCACGTGACCAGTATATGGTTGCTACGTGATCATTCCATGACGAGCCACGTGAGCAGTGCATGATAGCCACGTGATGTGTGCATGAGTTACGTGAGCAGAGTATGATCAGCCACGTGATCAGTGCATGAGTGCCACGTGATCAGTGCATGATATGTCACGTGACAGGTGTGTGATCAGCCACGTGAACAGTGCATGTTCAGCCACGTGATCAGTGCATGATAGCCACGTGATCAGTGCATGATCAGTTACGTGAGCAGTGTATGATCAGCCACGTGATCAGTGCATGGTCAGACACGTGAACAGTGTATGATCAGCCACGTGATCAGTGCATGATATCCAAGTGATCAGTGCATGATCATCACGTGATCAGTGTATGATCAGCCACGTGAACAGTGCATGCTCAGTCACGTGATCTGGGCCTGCTGAGCTGCGTGATTACTGTCTGCTCATCTGCTTGACAATTGCCAGCTGAGCTGCACGATTCCTGCCTGTCATCTGCTTGACAATTGCCAGCTGTGCTGCGTAATTCCTGCCTGCTCAGCTGCTTGATTATTGCCAGCTGAGCAGCATGATTCCTCACACCTGAGTTCCATGATTATTGCCTGCTGACTGTTTGATTCGTGCCTACTCAGCTCTTTGTTTATTGCCTCCAGAGGCACATGATCAGTGTATGATAGCAAACATGATCAGCGCATGATCAGTCACATGATCAGCGCCATTAAGTCACGTGATCACTACATGATAGTCATGTGATCAGTCCATGCTCAGTCACGGTATCAGTGCATGATCAGCCACGTGATCAGTGCATGATCTGTCACAAGATTAGTGTATGATCATCCACGTGATCAGTGCATTGGCAGTCATGTGATCAGTGCATGATATAGACGTGAACAGTGCATGAACAGTCTCGTGATCAGTGCATGATAGCCACGTGATCAGTGCATGATCAGTCACCTGATGGGTGTATGATCATTCACGTGACCTGTACATGGTAGCTACATGATCATTGCATGATCAGCCACGTGAGTAGTGCATGATAGCCACGTGATCACTGCATGATCAGTCACGTGATCAGTGCATGATCAGTCATGTGACCAGTACATGGTAGCTGCGTGATCATGGCATGATCAGCCACGTGAGCAGTGCATGATAGCCACGTGATCAGTGCATGATCAGACACGTGATCAGTGCATGATCAGTCACGTGATCAGTGCATGATCAGCCACGTGATCAGTGCATGATAGCCACGTGATCAGTGCATGATCAGTCACGTGATCAGTGCATGATCAGTCACGTGATCAGTGCATGATCAGTCACGTGATCAGTGCATGATCAGTCACGTGATCAGTGCATGATCAGCCACGTGATCAGTGCATGATCAGCCACGTGATCAGTGCATGATAGCCACGTGATCAGTGCATGAGTCACGTGATCAGTATGATCAGCCACGTGATCAGTGCATGATAGCCACGTGATCAGTGCATGATAGTCACGTGATCAGTGTGTGATCAGCCACGTGATCAGTGCATGATCAGCCACGTGATCAGTGCATGATAGCCACGTGATCAGTGCATGATCAGTCACGTGATCAGTGCATGATCAGCCACGTGATCAGTGCATGATCAGTCACGTGATCAGTGCATGATAGCTGCGTGATCATGCATGATCAGTCACGTGATCAGTGCATGATAGCCACGTGATCAGTGCATGATCAGCCACGTGATCAGTGCATGATCAGTCACGTGATCAGTGCATGATCAGTCGTGATCAGTGCATGATCAGTCACGTGATCAGTGCATGATCAGCCACGTGATCAGTGCATGATCAGTCACGTGATCAGTGCATGATCATCCACGTGATCAGTGCATGATCAGTCATGTGATCAGTGCATGATAGCAGATCAGTGCATGATCAGTCACGTGATCAGTGCATGATAGCCACGTGATCAGTGCATGATCAGTCACGTGATCAGTGCATGATCAGTCACGTGATCAGTGCATGATAGCTACGTGATCAGTGCATGATCAGCCACGTGATCAGTGCATGATAGCCACGTGATCAGTGCATGATCAGTCACGTGATCAGTGCATGATCAGTCACGTGATCAGTGCATGATAGCTGCGTGATCATGCATGATCAGCCACGTGATCAGTGCATGATAGCCACGTGATCAGTGCATGATCAGTCACGTGATCAGTGCATGATCAGTCACGTGATCAGTGCATGATCAGCCACGTGATCAGTGCATGATCAGCCACGTGATCAGTGCATGATCAATTACGTGATCAGTGCATGATCAGTCACGTGATCAGTACATGGTAGCTACGTGATCAGTGCATGATCAGCCACGTGATCAGTGCATGATAGCCACGTGATCAGTGCATGATAGCCACGTGATCAGTGCATGATCAGTCACGTGATACGTGTGTGATCAGCCACGTGATCAGTGCATGATAGCCACGTGATCAGTGCATGATCAGCCACGTGATCAGTGCATGATCAGCCACGTGATCAGTGCATGATCAGTCACGTGATCATGTGTGATCAGCCACGTGATCAGTGCATGATCAGCCACGTGATCAGTGCATGATCAGTCACGTGATCAGTACATGATCAGTCACGTGATCAGTGCATGATCATTCGTGATCAGTGCATGATCAGTCACGTGACCAGTATATGGTAGCTACGTGATCATTCATGACGAGCCACGTGAGCAGTGCATGATAGCCACGTGATGTGTGCATGATGTTACGTGAGCAGAGTATGATCAGCCACGTGATCAGTGCATGAGTGCCACGTGATCAGTGCATGATATGTCACGTGACAGGTGTGTGATCAGCCACGTGAACAGTGCATGTTCAGCCACGTGATCAGTGCATGATAGCCACGTGATCAGTGCATGATCAGTTACGTGAGCAGTGTATGATCAGCCACGTGATCAGTGCATGGTCAGACACGTGAACAGTGTATGATCAGCCACGTGATCAGTGCATGATATCCAAGTGATCAGTGCATGATCATCACGTGATCAGTGTATGATCAGCCACGTGAACAGTGCATGCTCAGTCACGTGATCTGGGCCTGCTGAGCTGCGTGATTACTGTCTGCTCATCTGCTTGACAATTGCCAGCTGAGCTGCACGATTCCTGCCTGTCATCTGCTTGACAATTGCCAGCTGTGCTGCGTAATTCCTGCCTGCTCAGCTGCTTGATTATTGCCAGCTGAGCAGCATGATTCCTCACACCTGAGTTCCATGATTATTGCCTGCTGACTGTTTGATTCGTGCCTACTCAGCTCTTTGTTTATTGCCTCCAGAGGCACATGATCAGTGTATGATAGCAAACATGATCAGCGCATGATCAGTCACATGATCAGCGCCATTAAGTCACGTGATCACTACATGATAGTCATGTGATCAGTCCATGCTCAGTCACGGTATCAGTGCATGATCAGCCACGTGATCAGTGCATGATCTGTCACAAGATTAGTGTATGATCATCCACGTGATCAGTGCATGGGCAGTCATGTGATCAGTGCATGATATAGACGTGATCAGTGCATGATCAGTCTCGTGATCAGTGCATGATAGCCACGTGATCAGTGCATGATCAGTCACCTGATGGGTGTATGATCATTCACGTGACCTGTACATGGTAGCTACATGATCATTGCATGATCAGCCACGTGATAGTGCATGATAGCCACGTGATCAGTGCATGATCAGTCACGTGATCAGTGCATGATCAGTCACGTGATCAGTGCATGTCAGCCACGTGATCAGTGCATGATAGCCACGTGATCAGTGCATGATCAGTCACGTGATCAGTGCATGATCAGTCACGTGATCAGTGCATGATAGCTGCGTGATCATGCATGATCAGCCACGTGATCAGTGCATGATAGCCACGTGATCAGTGCATGATCAGTCACGTGATCAGTGCATGATCAGTCACGTGATCAGTGCATGATCAGCCACGTGATCAGTGCATGATCAGGCACGTGATCAGTGCATGATCAGCCAAGTGATCAGTGCATGATAGCCACGTGATCAGTGCATGATCAGTCACGTGATCAGTGCATGATCAGTTACGTGATCAGTGCATGATCAGCCACGTGATCAGTGCATGATCAGCCACGTGATCAGTGCATGATCAATTACGTGATCAGTGCATGATCAGTCACGTGACCAGTACATGGTAGCTACGTGATCATTGCATGATCAGCCACGTGATCAGTGCATGATAGCCACGTGATCAGTGCATGATAGCCACGTGATCAGTGCATGATCAGTCATGTGATACGTGTGTGATCAGCCACGTGATCAGTGCATGATATCCACGTGATCAGTGCATGACAGCCACGTGATCAGTGCATGAGAGCCACGTGATCAGTGCATGATCAGTCACGTGATACATGTGTGATCAGCCACGTGATCAGTGCATGATGAGCCACGTGATCAGTGCAGGATCAATTACGTGATCAGTGCATGATCAGTCACGTGACCAGTACATGGTTGCTACGTGATCGTTGCATGATCAGCCACGTGAGCAGAGCATGATAGCCACGTGATCAGTGCATGATCAGTCACGTGATCAGTACATGATCAGTCACGTGAACAGTGCATGATCATTTACGTGATCTTTGCATGATCAGTCACGTGACCAGTATATGGTTGCTACGTGATCATTCCATGACGAGCCACGTGAGCAGTGCATGATAGCCACGTGATGTGTGCATGAGTTACGTGAGCAGAGTATGATCAGCCACGTGATCAGTGCATGAGTGCCACGTGATCAGTGCATGATATGTCACGTGACAGGTGTGTGATCAGCCACGTGAACAGTGCATGTTCAGCCACGTGATCAGTGCATGATAGCCACGTGATCAGTGCATGATCAGTTACGTGAGCAGTGTATGATCAGCCACGTGATCAGTGCATGGTCAGACACGTGAACAGTGTATGATCAGCCACGTGATCAGTGCATGATATCCAAGTGATCAGTGCATGATCATCACGTGATCAGTGTATGATCAGCCACGTGAACAGTGCATGCTCAGTCACGTGATCTGGGCCTGCTGAGCTGCGTGATTACTGTCTGCTCATCTGCTTGACAATTGCCAGCTGAGCTGCACGATTCCTGCCTGTCATCTGCTTGACAATTGCCAGCTGTGCTGCGTAATTCCTGCCTGCTCAGCTGCTTGATTATTGCCAGCTGAGCAGCATGATTCCTCACACCTGAGTTCCATGATTATTGCCTGCTGACTGTTTGATTCGTGCCTACTCAGCTCTTTGTTTATTGCCTCCAGAGGCACATGATCAGTGTATGATAGCAAACATGATCAGCGCATGATCAGTCACATGATCAGCGCCATTAAGTCACGTGATCACTACATGATAGTCATGTGATCAGTCCATGCTCAGTCACGGTATCAGTGCATGATCAGCCACGTGATCAGTGCATGATCTGTCACAAGATTAGTGTATGATCATCCACGTGATCAGTGCATGGGCAGTCATGTGATCAGTGCATGATATAGACGTGATCAGTGCATGATCAGTCTCGTGATCAGTGCATGATAGCCACGTGATCAGTGCATGATCAGTCACCTGATGGGTGTATGATCATTCACGTGACCTGTACATGGTAGCTACATGATCATTGCATGATCAGCCACGTGAGTAGTGCATGATAGCCACGTGATCAGTGCATGATCAGTCACGTGATCAGTGCATGATCAGTCATGTGACCAGTACATGGTAGCTGCGTGATCATGGCATGATCAGCCACGTGAGCAGTGCATGATAGCCACGTGATCAGTGCATGATCAGACACGTGATCAGTGCATGATCAGTCACGTGATCAGTGCATGATCAGCCACGTGATCAGTGCATGATAGCCACGTGATCAGTGCATGATCAGTCCGTGATCAGTGCATGATCAGTCACGTGATCAGTGCATGATCAGTTACGTGATCAGTGCATGATCAGTCACGTGATCAGTGCATGATTGCTGATGAGTGCATGACAGCCACGTGATCAGTGCATGATAGCCACGTGATCAGTGCATGAGTCACGTGATCAGTGCATGATCAGCCACGTGATCAGTGCATGATAGTCACGTGATCAGTGCATGATAGTCACGTGATCAGTGCATGATCAGCCACGTGATCAGTGCATGATCAGCCACGTGATCAGTGCATGATAGCCACGTGATCAGTGCATGATCAGTCACGTGATCAGTGCATGATCAGCCACGTGATCAGTGCATGATCAGTCACGTGATCAGTGCATGATAGCTGCGTGATCATGCATGATCAGTCACGTGATCAGTGCATGATAGCCACGTGATCAGTGCATGATCAGTCACGTGATCAGTGCATGATCAGTCACGTGATCAGTGCATGATCAGTCACGTGATCAGTGCATGATCAGTCACGTGATCAGTGCATGATCAGCCACGTGATCAGTGCATGATCAGTCACGTGATCAGTGCATGATCATCCACGTGATCAGTGCATGATCAGTCATGTGATCAGTGCATGATATAGACGTGATCAGTGCATGATCAGTCACGTGATCAGTGCATGATAGCCACGTGATCAGTGCATGATCAGTCACGTGATCAGTGTATGCATCATTCACGTGACCAGTACATGGTAGCTACATGATCAGTGCATGATCAGCCACGTGATCAGTGCATGATAGCCACGTGATCAGTGCATGATCAGTCACGTGATCAGTGCATGATCAGTCATGTGACCAGTGCATGATAGCTGCGTGATCATGCATGATCAGCCACGTGATCAGTGCATGATAGCCACGTGATCAGTGCATGATCAGTCACGTGATCAGTGCATGATCAGTCACGTGATCAGTGCATGATCAGCCACGTGATCAGTGCATGATCAGCCACGTGATCAGTGCATGATCAGCCACGTGATCAGTGCATGATCAGTCACGTGATCAGTGCATGATAGCTACGTGATCAGTGCATGATCAGCCACGTGATCAGTGCATGATAGCCACGTGATCAGTGCATGATAGCCACGTGATCAGTGCATGATCAGTCACGTGATACGTGTGTGATCAGCCACGTGATCAGTGCATGATAGCCACGTGATCAGTGCATGATCAGCCACGTGATCAGTGCATGATCAGCCACGTGATCAGTGCATGATCAGTCCACGTGATCATGTGTGATCAGCCACGTGATCAGTGCATGATCAGCCACGTGATCAGTGCATGATCAGTCACGTGATCAGTACATGATCAGTCACGTGAACAGTGCATGATCATTCGTGATCTTTGCATGATCAGTCACGTGACCAGTATATGGTTGCTACGTGATCATTCATGACGAGCCACGTGAGCAGTGCATGATAGCCACGTGATGTGTGCATGATTACGTGAGCAGAGTATGATCAGCCACGTGATCAGTGCATGAGTGCCACGTGATCAGTGCATGATATGTCACGTGACAGGTGTGTGATCAGCCACGTGAACAGTGCATGTTCAGCCACGTGATCAGTGCATGATAGCCACGTGATCAGTGCATGATCAGTTACGTGAGCAGTGTATGATCAGCCACGTGATCAGTGCATGGTCAGACACGTGAACAGTGTATGATCAGCCACGTGATCAGTGCATGATATCCAAGTGATCAGTGCATGATCATCACGTGATCAGTGTATGATCAGCCACGTGAACAGTGCATGCTCAGTCACGTGATCTGGGCCTGCTGAGCTGCGTGATTACTGTCTGCTCATCTGCTTGACAATTGCCAGCTGAGCTGCACGATTCCTGCCTGTCATCTGCTTGACAATTGCCAGCTGTGCTGCGTAATTCCTGCCTGCTCAGCTGCTTGATTATTGCCAGCTGAGCAGCATGATTCCTCACACCTGAGTTCCATGATTATTGCCTGCTGACTGTTTGATTCGTGCCTACTCAGCTCTTTGTTTATTGCCTCCAGAGGCACATGATCAGTGTATGATAGCAAACATGATCAGCGCATGATCAGTCACATGATCAGCGCCATTAAGTCACGTGATCACTACATGATAGTCATGTGATCAGTCCATGCTCAGTCACGGTATCAGTGCATGATCAGCCACGTGATCAGTGCATGATCTGTCACAAGATTAGTGTATGATCATCCACGTGATCAGTGCATGGGCAGTCATGTGATCAGTGCATGATATAGACGTGATCAGTGCATGATCAGTCTCGTGATCAGTGCATGATAGCCACGTGATCAGTGCATGATCAGTCACCTGATGGGTGTATGATCATTCACGTGACCTGTACATGGTAGCTACATGATCATTGCATGATCAGCCACGTGAGTAGTGCATGATAGCCACGTGATCAGTGCATGATCAGTCACGTGATCAGTGCATGATCAGTCACGTGATCAGTGCATGTCAGCCACGTGATCAGTGCATGATAGCCACGTGATCAGTGCATGATCAGTCACGTGATCAGTGCATGATCAGTCACGTGATCAGTGCATGATCAGCCACGTGATCAGTGCATGATCAGCCACGTGATCAGTGCATGATCAATTACGTGATCAGTGCATGATCAGTCACGTGACCAGTACATGGTAGCTACGTGATCATTGCATGATCAGCCACGTGATCAGTGCATGATAGCCACGTGATCAGTGCATGATAGCCACGTGATCAGTGCATGATCAGTCATGTGATACGTGTGTGATCAGCCACGTGATCAGTGCATGATATCCACGTGATCAGTGCATGACAGCCACGTGATCAGTGCATGAGAGCCACGGATCAGTGCATGATCAGTCACGTGATACATGTGTGATCAGCCACGTGATCAGTGCATGATGAGCCACGTGATCAGTGCAGGATCAATTACGTGATCAGTGCATGATCAGTCACGTGACCAGTACATGGTTGCTACGTGATCGTTGCATGATCAGCCACGTGAGCAGAGCATGATAGCCACGTGATCAGTGCATGATCAGTCACGTGATCAGTACATGATCAGTCACGTGAACAGTGCATGATCATTTACGTGATCTTTGCATGATCAGTCACGTTACCAGTATATGGTTGCTACGTGATCATTCCATGACGAGCCACGTGAGCAGTGCATGATAGCCACGTGATGTGTGCATGTTCGTGAGCAGAGTATGATCAGCCACGTGATCAGTGCATGAGTGCCACGTGATCAGTGCATGATATGTCACGTGACAGGTGTGTGATCAGCCACGTGAACAGTGCATGTTCAGCCACGTGATCAGTGCATGATAGCCACGTGATCAGTGCATGATCAGTTACGTGAGCAGTGTATGATCAGCCACGTGATCAGTGCATGGTCAGACACGTGAACAGTGTATGATCAGCCACGTGATCAGTGCATGATATCCAAGTGATCAGTGCATGATCATCACGTGATCAGTGTATGATCAGCCACGTGAACAGTGCATGCTCAGTCACGTGATCTGGGCCTGCTGAGCTGCGTGATTACTGTCTGCTCATCTGCTTGACAATTGCCAGCTGAGCTGCACGATTCCTGCCTGTCATCTGCTTGACAATTGCCAGCTGTGCTGCGTAATTCCTGCCTGCTCAGCTGCTTGATTATTGCCAGCTGAGCAGCATGATTCCTCACACCTGAGTTCCATGATTATTGCCTGCTGACTGTTTGATTCGTGCCTACTCAGCTCTTTGTTTATTGCCTCCAGAGGCACATGATCAGTGTATGATAGCAAACATGATCAGCGCATGATCAGTCACATGATCAGCGCCATTAAGTCACGTGATCACTACATGATAGTCATGTGATCAGTCCATGCTCAGTCACGGTATCAGTGCATGATCAGCCACGTGATCAGTGCATGATCTGTCACAAGATTAGTGTATGATCATCCACGTGATCAGTGCATGGGCAGTCATGTGATCAGTGCATGATATAGACGTGAACAGTGCATGATCAGTCTCGTGATCAGTGCATGATAGCCACGTGATCAGTGCATGATCAGTCACCTGATGGGTGTATGATCATTCACGTGACCTGTACATGGTAGCTACATGATCATTGCATGATCAGCCACGTGAGTAGTTCATGATAGCCACGTGATCACTGCATGATCAGTCACGTGATCAGTGCATGATCAGTCATGTGACCAGTACATGGTAGCTGCGTGATCATGGCATGATCAGCCACGTGAGCAGTGCATGATAGCCACGTGATCAGTGCATGATCAGACACGTGATCAGTGCATGATCAGTCACGTGATCAGTGCATGATCAGCCACGTGATCAGTGCATGACCAGGCACGTGATCAGTGTATGTCCAGCCAAGTGATCAGTGCATGATAGCCACGTGATCAGTGCATGATCAGCCACGTGATCAGTGCATGATCAGTTATGTGATCAGTGTATGATCAGCCACGTGATCAGTGCATGATCAGCCACATGATCAGTGCATGATCAATTACGTGATCAGTGCATGATCAGTCACGTGACCAGTACATGGTAGCTACGTGATCATTGCCTGATCAGCCACGTGATCAGTGCATGATAGCCACGTGATCAGTGCATGATAGCCACGTGATCAGTGCATGATCAGTCATGTGATACGTGTGTGATCAGCCACGTGATCAGTGCATGATATCCACGTGATCAGTGCATGACAGCCACGTGATCAGTGCATGAGAGCCACGGGATCAGTGCATGATCAGTCACGTGATACATGTGTGATCAGCCACGTGATCAGTGCATGATGAGCCACGTGATCAGTGCAGGATCAATTACGTGATCAGTGCATGATCAGTCACGTGACCAGTACATGGTTGCTACGTGATCGTTGCATGATCAGCCACGTGAGCAGAGCATGATAGCCACGTGATCAGTGCATGATCAGTCACGTGATCAGTACATGATCAGTCACGTGAACAGTGCATGATCATTTACGTGATCTTTGCATGATCAGTCACGTGACCAGTATATGGTTGCTACGTGATCATTCCATGACGAGCCACGTGAGCAGTGCATGATAGCCACGTGATGTGTGCATGAGTTACGTGAGCAGAGTATGATCAGCCACGTGATCAGTGCATGAGTGCCACGTGATCAGTGCATGATATGTCACGTGACAGGTGTGTGATCAGCCACGTGAACAGTGCATGTTCAGCCACGTGATCAGTGCATGATAGCCACGTGATCAGTGCATGATCAGTTACGTGAGCAGTGTATGATCAGCCACGTGATCAGTGCATGGTCAGACACGTGAACAGTGTATGATCAGCCACGTGATCAGTGCATGATATCCAAGTGATCAGTGCATGATCATCACGTGATCAGTGTATGATCAGCCACGTGAACAGTGCATGCTCAGTCACGTGATCTGGGCCTGCTGAGCTGCGTGATTACTGTCTGCTCATCTGCTTGACAATTGCCAGCTGAGCTGCACGATTCCTGCCTGTCATCTGCTTGACAATTGCCAGCTGTGCTGCGTAATTCCTGCCTGCTCAGCTGCTTGATTATTGCCAGCTGAGCAGCATGATTCCTCACACCTGAGTTCCATGATTATTGCCTGCTGACTGTTTGATTCGTGCCTACTCAGCTCTTTGTTTATTGCCTCCAGAGGCACATGATCAGTGTATGATAGCAAACATGATCAGCGCATGATCAGTCACATGATCAGCGCCATTAAGTCACGTGATCACTACATGATAGTCATGTGATCAGTCCATGCTCAGTCACGGTATCAGTGCATGATCAGCCACGTGATCAGTGCATGATCTGTCACAAGATTAGTGTATGATCATCCACGTGATCAGTGCATGGGCAGTCATGTGATCAGTGCATGATATAGACGTGAACAGTGCATGATCAGTCTCGTGATCAGTGCATGATAGCCACGTGATCAGTGCATGATCAGTCACCTGATGGGTGTATGATCATTCACGTGACCTGTACATGGTAGCTACATGATCATTGCATGATCAGCCACGTGAGTAGTTCATGATAGCCACGTGATCACTGCATGATCAGTCACGTGATCAGTGCATGATCAGTCATGTGACCAGTACATGGTAGCTGCGTGATCATGGCATGATCAGCCACGTGAGCAGTGCATGATAGCCACGTGATCAGTGCATGATCAGACACGAGATCAGTGCATGATCAGTCACGTGATCAGTGCATGATCAGCCACGTGATCAGTGCATGACCAGGCACGTGATCAGTGTATGTCAGCCACGTGATCAGTGCATGATAGCCACGTGATCAGTGCATGATCAGTCACGTGATCAGTGCATGATCAGTTATGTGATCAGTGTATGATCAGCCACGTGATCAGTGCATGATCAGCCACATGATCAGTGCATGATCAATTACGTGATCAGTGCATGATCAGTCACGTGACCAGTACATGGTAGCTACGTGATCATTGCCTGATCAGCCACGTGATCAGTGCATGATAGCCACGTGATCAGTGCATGATAGCCACGTGATCAGTGCATGATCAGTCATGATACGTGTGTGATCAGCCACGTGATCAGTGCATGATATCCACGTGATCAGTGCATGACAGCCACGTGATCAGTGCATGAGAGCCACGTGATCAGTGCATGATCAGTCACGTGATACAGTGTGATCAGCCACGTGATCAGTGCATGATGAGCCACGTGATCAGTGCATGATCAATTACGTGATCAGTGCATGATCAGTCACGTGACCAGTACATGGTTGCTACGTGATCGTTGCATGATCAGCCACGTGAGCAGTGCATGATAGCCACGTGATCAGTGCATGATCAGTCACGTGATCAGTGCATGATCAGTCACGTGAACAGTGCATGATCATTTACGTGATCAGTGCATGATCAGTCACGTGACCAGTATATGGTTGCTACGTGATCATTGCATGACGAGCCACGTGAGCAGTGCATGATAGCCACGTGATGTGCATGAGTTACGTGATCAGAGTATGATCAGCCACGTGATCAGTGCATGATAGCCACGTGATCAGTGCATGATATGTCACGTGACAGGTGTGTGATCAGCCACGTGATCAGTGCATGTTCAGCCACGTGATCAGTGCATGATAGCCACGTGATCAGTGCATGATCAGTCACGTGATCAGTGTATGATCAGCCACGTGATCAGTGCATGATCAGTCACGTGATCAGTGCATGATAGCTACGTGATCATGCATGATCAGTCACGTGATCAGTGCATGATAGCCACGTGATCAGTGCATGATCAGCCACGTGATCAGTGCATGATCAGTCACGTGATCAGTGCATGATCAGTCACGTGATCAGTGCATGATCAGTCACGTGATCAGTGCATGATCAGCCACGTGATCAGTGCATGATCAGTCACGTGATCAGTGCATGATCATCCACGTGATCAGTGCATGACAGTCATGTGATCAGTGCATGATATAGACGTGATCAGTGCATGATCAGTCACGTGATCAGTGCATGATAGCCACGTGATCAGTGCATGATCAGTCACGTGATCAGTGCATGATCAGTCACGTGATCAGTACATGATAGCTACAGTCATTGCATGATCAGCCACGTGATCAGTGCATGATAGCCACGTGATCAGTGCATGATCAGTCACGTGATCAGTGCATGATCAGTCACGTGATCAGTGCATGATAGCTGCGTGATCATGCATGATCAGCCACGTGATCAGTGCATGATAGCACGTGATCAGTGCATGATCAGTCACGTGATCAGTGCATGATCAGTCACGTGATCAGTGCATGATCAGCCACGTGATCAGTGCATGATCAGTCACGTGATCAGTGCATGATCAGTCACGTGATCAGTGCATGATAGCTACGTGATCATTGCATGATCAGCCACGTGATCAGTGCATGATAGCCACGTGATCAGTGCATGATCAGCCACGTGATCAGTGCATGATCAGTCACGTGATCAGTGCATGATCAGTCATGTGATCAGTACATGATAGCTGATCAGATGATCAGTGCATGATCAGCCACGTGATCAGTGCATGATCAGCCACGTGATCAGTGCATGATCAGACGTGATCAGTGCATGATCAGTCACGTGATCAGTGCATGATCAGCCACGTGATCAGTGCATGATCAGGCACGTGATCAGTGCATGATCAGCCACGTGATCAGTGCATGATAGCCACGTGATCAGTGCATGATCAGTCACGTGATCAGTGCATGATCAGTCACGTGATCAGTGCATGATCAGCCACGTGATCAGTGCATGATCAGTCATGATCGTGCATGATCAGTCACGTGATCAGTGCATGATCATCCATGATCAGTGCATGATCAGCCACGTGATCAGTGCATGATCACGTGATCAGTGCATGATCAGTCACGTGATACAGTGTGATCAGCCACGTGATCAGTGCATGATGAGCCACGTGATCAGTGCAGGATCAATTACGTGATCAGTGCATGATCAGTCACGTGACCAGTACATGGTTGCTACGTGATCGTTGCATGATCAGCCACGTGAGCAGAGCATGATAGCCACGTGATCAGTGCATGATCAGTCACGTGATCAGTACATGATCAGTCACGTGAACAGTGCATGATCATTTACGTGATCTTTGCATGATCAGTCACGTGACCAGTATATGGTTGCTACGTGATCATTCCATGACGAGCCACGTGAGCAGTGCATGATAGCCACGTGATGTGTGCATGAGTTACGTGAGCAGAGTATGATCAGCCACGTGATCAGTGCATGAGTGCCACGTGATCAGTGCATGATATGTCACGTGACAGGTGTGTGATCAGCCACGTGAACAGTGCATGTTCAGCCACGTGATCAGTGCATGATAGCCACGTGATCAGTGCATGATCAGTTACGTGAGCAGTGTATGATCAGCCACGTGATCAGTGCATGGTCAGACACGTGAACAGTGTATGATCAGCCACGTGATCAGTGCATGATATCCAAGTGATCAGTGCATGATCATCACGTGATCAGTGTATGATCAGCCACGTGAACAGTGCATGCTCAGTCACGTGATCTGGGCCTGCTGAGCTGCGTGATTACTGTCTGCTCATCTGCTTGACAATTGCCAGCTGAGCTGCACGATTCCTGCCTGCTCAGCTGCTTGATTATTGCCAGCTGAGCAGCATGATTCCTCACACCTGAGTTCCATGATTATTGCCTGCTGACTGTTTGATTCGTGCCTACTCAGCTCTTTGTTTATTGCCTCCAGAGGCACATGATCAGTGTATGATAGCAAACATGATCAGCGCATGATCAGTCACATGATCAGCGCCATTAAGTCACGTGATCACTACATGATAGTCATGTGATCAGTCCATGCTCAGTCACGGTATCAGTGCATGATCAGCCACGTGATCAGTGCATGATCTGTCACAAGATTAGTGTATGATCATCCACGTGATCAGTGCATGGGCAGTCATGTGATCAGTGCATGATATAGACGTGATCAGTGCATGATCAGTCTCGTGATCAGTGCATGATAGCCACGTGATCAGTGCATGATCAGTCACCTGATGGGTGTATGATCATTCACGTGACCTGTACATGGTAGCTACATGATCATTGCATGATCAGCCACGTGAGTAGTGCATGATAGCCACGTGATCACTGCATGATCAGTCACGTGATCAGTGCATGATCAGTCATGTGACCAGTACATGGTAGCTGCGTGATCATGGCATGATCAGCCACGTGATCAGTGCATGATAGCCACGTGATCAGTGCATGATCAGTCACGTGATCAGTGCATGATCAGTCACGTGATCAGTGCATGATCAGCCACGTGATCAGTGCATGATCAGCCACGTGATCAGTGCATGATCAGTCACGTGATCAGTACATGATAGCTACGTGATCATTGCATGATCAGCCACGTGATCAGTGCATGATAGCCACGTGATCAGTGCATGATAGCCACGTGATCAGTGCATGATCAGTCATGTGATACGTGTGTGATCAGCCACGTGATCAGTGCATGATATCCACGTGATCAGTGCATGACAGCCACGTGATCAGTGCATGAGAGCCACGTGATCAGTGCATGATCAGTCACGTGATACATGTGTGATCAGCCACGTGATCAGTGCATGATGAGCCACGTGATCAGTGCAGGATCAATTACGTGATCAGTGCATGATCAGTCACGTGACCAGTACATGGTTGCTACGTGATCGTTGCATGATCAGCCACGTGAGCAGTGCATGATAGCCACGTGATCAGTGCATGATCAGTCACGTGATCAGTACATGATCAGTCACGTGAACAGTGCATGATCATTTACGTGATCTTTGCATGATCAGTCACGTGACCAGTATATGGTTGCTACGTGATCATTCCATGACGAGCCACGTGAGCAGTGCATGATAGCCACGTGATGTGTGCATGAGTTACGTGAGCAGAGTATGATCAGCCACGTGATCAGTGCATGAGTGCCACGTGATCAGTGCATGATATGTCACGTGACAGGTGTGTGATCAGCCACGTGAACAGTGCATGTTCAGCCACGTGATCAGTGCATGATAGCCACGTGATCAGTGCATGATCAGTTACGTGAGCAGTGTATGATCAGCCACGTGATCAGTGCATGGTCAGACACGTGAACAGTGTATGATCAGCCACGTGATCAGTGCATGATATCCAAGTGATCAGTGCATGATCATCACGTGATCAGTGTATGATCAGCCACGTGAACAGTGCATGCTCAGTCACGTGATCTGGGCCTGCTGAGCTGCGTGATTACTGTCTGCTCATCTGCTTGACAATTGCCAGCTGAGCTGCACGATTCCTGCCTGTCATCTGCTTGACAATTGCCAGCTGTGCTGCGTAATTCCTGCCTGCTCAGCTGCTTGATTATTGCCAGCTGAGCAGCATGATTCCTCACACCTGAGTTCCATGATTATTGCCTGCTGACTGTTTGATTCGTGCCTACTCAGCTCTTTGTTTATTGCCTCCAGAGGCACATGATCAGTGTATGATAGCAAACATGATCAGCGCATGATCAGTCACATGATCAGCGCCATTAAGTCACGTGATCACTACATGATAGTCATGTGATCAGTCCATGCTCAGTCACGGTATCAGTGCATGATCAGCCACGTGATCAGTGCATGATCTGTCACAAGATTAGTGTATGATCATCCACGTGATCAGTGCATGGGCAGTCATGTGATCAGTGCATGATATAGACGTGAACAGTGCATGATCAGTCTCGTGATCAGTGCATGATAGCCACGTGATCAGTGCATGATCAGTCACCTGATGGGTGTATGATCATTCACGTGACCTGTACATGGTAGCTACATGATCATTGCATGATCAGCCACGTGAGTAGTGCATGATAGCCACGTGATCACTGCATGATCAGTCACGTGATCAGTGCATGATCAGTCATGTGACCAGTACATGGTAGCTGCGTGATCATGGCATGATCAGCCACGTGAGCAGTGCATGATCAGCCACGTGATCAGTGCATGATCAGTCACGTGATCAGTGCATGATCAGCCACGTGATCAGTGCATGATCAGCCACGTGATCAGTGTATGTCAGCCACGTGATCAGTGCATGATAGCCACGTGATCAGTGCATGATCAGTCACGTGATCAGTGCATGATCAGTCACGTGATCAGTGTATGATCAGCCACGTGATCAGTGCATGATCAGCCACGTGATCAGTGCATGATCAATTACGTGATCAGTGCATGATCAGTCACGTGACCAGTACATGGTAGCTACGTGATCATTGCATGATCAGCCACGTGATCAGTGCATGATAGCCACGTGATCAGTGCATGATCAGTCATGTGATCGTGTGTGATCAGCCACGTGATCAGTGCATGATATCCACGTGATCAGTGCATGACAGCCACGTGATCAGTGCATGATAGCCACGTGATCAGTGCATGATCAGTCACGTGATCATGTGTGATCAGCCACGTGATCAGTGCATGATGAGCCACGTGATCAGTGCATGATCAATTACGTGATCAGTGCATGATCAGTCACGTGACCAGTACATGGTTGCTACGTGATCGTTGCATGATCAGCCACGTGATCAGTGCATGATAGCCACGTGATCAGTGCATGATCAGTCACGTGATCAGTGCATGATCAGTCACGTGATCAGTGCATGATCATTCGTGATCAGTGCATGATCAGTCACGTGACCAGTATATGGTTGCCACGTGATCATTGCATGATCAGCCACGTGATCAGTGCATGATAGCCACGTGATCAGTGCATGATCAGTCACGTGATCAGTGCATGATCAGCCACGTGATCAGTGCATGATCAGTCACGTGATCAGTGCATGATCAGCCACGTGATCAGTGCATGATATCCACGTGATCAGTGCATGACAGCCACGTGATCAGTGCATGATAGCCACGTGATCAGTGCATGATCAGTCACGTGATCAGGTGTGATCAGCCACGTGATCAGTGCATGATGAGCCACGTGATCAGTGCATGATCAATTACGTGATCAGTGCATGATCAGTCACGTGACCAGTACATGGTTGCTACGTGATCGTTGCATGATCAGCCACGTGAGCAGTGCATGATAGCCACGTGATCAGTGCATGATCAGTCACGTGATCAGTACATGATCAGTCACGTGAACAGTGCATGATCATTTACGTGATCAGTGCATGATCAGTCACGTGACCAGTATATGGTAGCTACGTGATCATTCCATGACGAGCCACGTGAGCAGTGCATGATAGCCACGTGATGTGTGCATGAGTTACGTGAGCAGAGTATGATCAGCCACGTGATCAGTGCATGAGTGCCACGTGATCAGTGCATGATATGTCACGTGACAGGTGTGTGATCAGCCACGTGAACAGTGCATGTTCAGCCACGTGATCAGTGCATGATAGCCACGTGATCAGTGCATGATCAGTTACGTGAGCAGTGTATGATCAGCCACGTGATCAGTGCATGGTCAGACACGTGAACAGTGTATGATCAGCCACGTGATCAGTGCATGATATCCAAGTGATCAGTGCATGATCATCACGTGATCAGTGTATGATCAGCCACGTGAACAGTGCATGCTCAGTCACGTGATCTGGGCCTGCTGAGCTGCGTGATTACTGTCTGCTCATCTGCTTGACAATTGCCAGCTGAGCTGCACGATTCCTGCCTGCTCAGCTGCTTGATTATTGCCAGCTGAGCAGCATGATTCCTCACACCTGAGTTCCATGATTATTGCCTGCTGACTGTTTGATTCGTGCCTACTCAGCTCTTTGTTTATTGCCTCCAGAGGCACATGATCAGTGTATGATAGCAAACATGATCAGTGCATGATCAGTCACATGATCAGCGCCATTAAGTCACGTGATCACTACATGATAGTCATGTGATCAGTCCATGCTCAGTCACGGTATCAGTGCATGATCAGCCACGTGATCAGTGCATGATCTGTCACATGATTAGTGTATGATCATCCACGTGATCAGTGCATGGGCAGTCATGTGATCAGTGCATGATATAGACGTGATCAGTGCATGATCAGTCACGTGATCAGTGCATGATAGCCACGTGATCAGTGCATGATCAGTCACCTGATGGGTGTATGATCATTCACGTGACCTGTACATGGTAGCTACATGATCATTGCATGATCAGCCACGTGAGTAGTGCATGATAGCCACGTGATCAGTGCATGATCAGTCACGTGATCAGTGCATGATCAGTCATGTGACCAGTACATGGTAGCTGCGTGATCATGGCATGATCAGCCACGTGATCAGTGCATGATAGCCACGTGATCAGTGCATGATCAGCCACGTGATCAGTGCATGATCAGTCACGTGATCAGTGTGATCAGCCACGTGATCAGTGCATGATCAGCCACGTGATCAGTGCATGATCAATTACGTGATCAGTGCATGATCAGTCACGTGACAGTACATGGTTGCTACGTGATCGTTGCATGATCAGCCACGTGATCAGTGCATGATAGCCACGTGATCAGTGCATGATCAGTCACGTGATCAGTGCATGATCAGTCACGTGATCAGTGCATGATCATTTACGTGATCAGTGCATGATCAGTCACGTGACCAGTATATGGTAGCTACGTGATCATTGCATGACAGCCACGTGATCAGTGCATGATAGCCACGTGATGTGTGCATGAGTTACGTGATCAGTGTATGATCAGCCACGTGATCAGTGCATGATAGTCACGTGATCAGTGCATGATAGTCACGTGACAGTGTGTGATCAGCCACGTGATCAGTGCATGATCAGCCACGTGATCAGTGCATGATAGCCACGTGATCAGTGCATGATCAGTCACGTGATCAGTGCATGATCAGCCACGTGATCAGTGCATGATCAGTCACGTGATCAGTGCATGATAGCTGCGTGATCATGCATGATCAGTCACGTGATCAGTGCATGATAGCCACGTGATCAGTGCATGATCAGCCACGTGATCAGTGCATGATCAGTCACGTGATCAGTGCATGATCAGCCACGTGATCAGTGCATGATCAGTCACGTGATCAGTGCATGATCAGCCACGTGATCAGTGCATGATCAGCCACGTGATCAGTGCATGATCAGCCACGTGATCAGTGCATGATAGCCACGTGATCAGTGCATGATCAGTCACGTGATCAGTGCATGATCAGTCACGTGATCAGTGCATGATCAGCCACGTGATCAGTGCATGATCAGCCACGTGATCAGTGCATGATCAGTCACGTGATCAGTGCATGATCAGCCACGTGATCAGTGCATGATATCCACGTGATCAGTGCATGACAGCCACGTGATCAGTGCATGATAGCCACGTGATCAGTGCATGATCAGTCACGTGATCAGTGTGATCAGCCACGTGATCAGTGCATGATGAGCCACGTGATCAGTGCATGATCAATTACGTGATCAGTGCATGATCAGTCACGTGACCAGTACATGGTTGCTACGTGATCGTTGCATGATCAGCCACGTGAGCAGTGCATGATAGCCACGTGATCAGTGCATGATCAGTCACGTGATCAGTACATGATCAGTCACGTGAACAGTGCATGATCATTTACGTGATCAGTGCATGATCAGTCACGTGACCAGTATATGGTTGCTACGTGATCATTCCATGACGAGCCACGTGAGCAGTGCATGATAGCCACGTGATGTGTGCATGAGTTACGTGAGCAGAGTATGATCAGCCACGTGATCAGTGCATGAGTGCCACGTGATCAGTGCATGATATGTCACGTGACAGGTGTGTGATCAGCCACGTGAACAGTGCATGTTCAGCCACGTGATCAGTGCATGATAGCCACGTGATCAGTGCATGATCAGTTACGTGAGCAGTGTATGATCAGCCACGTGATCAGTGCATGGTCAGACACGTGAACAGTGTATGATCAGCCACGTGATCAGTGCATGATATCCAAGTGATCAGTGCATGATCATCACGTGATCAGTGTATGATCAGCCACGTGAACAGTGCATGCTCAGTCACGTGATCTGGGCCTGCTGAGCTGCGTGATTACTGTCTGCTCATCTGCTTGACAATTGCCAGCTGAGCTGCACGATTCCTGCCTGCTCAGCTGCTTGATTATTGCCAGCTGAGCAGCATGATTCCTCACACCTGAGTTCCATGATTATTGCCTGCTGACTGTTTGATTCGTGCCTACTCAGCTCTTTGTTTATTGCCTCCAGAGGCACATGATCAGTGTATGATAGCAAACATGATCAGCGCATGATCAGTCACATGATCAGCGCCATTAAGTCACGTGATCACTACATGATAGTCATGTGATCAGTCCATGCTCAGTCACGGTATCAGTGCATGATCAGCCACGTGATCAGTGCATGATCTGTCACAAGATTAGTGTATGATCATCCACGTGATCAGTGCATGGGCAGTCATGTGATCAGTGCATGATATAGACGTGATCAGTGCATGATCAGTCTCGTGATCAGTGCATGATAGCCACGTGATCAGTGCATGATCAGTCACCTGATGGGTGTATGATCATTCACGTGACCTGTACATGGTAGCTACATGATCATTGCATGATCAGCCACGTGAGTAGTTCATGATAGCCACGTGATCACTGCATGATCAGTCACGTGATCAGTGCATGATCAGTCATGTGACCAGTACATGGTAGCTGCGTGATCATGGCATGATCAGCCACGTGAGCAGTGCATGATAGCCACGTGATCAGTGCATGATCAGACACGAGATCAGTGCATGATCAGTCACGTGATCAGTGCATGATCAGCCACGTGATCAGTGCATGATCAGGCACGTGATCAGTGTATGTCAGCCAAGTGATCAGTGCATGATAGCCACGTGATCAGTGCATGATCAGTCACGTGATCAGTGCATGATCAGTTATGTGATCAGTGTATGATCAGCCACGTGATCAGTGCATGATCAGCCACGTGATCAGTGCATGATCAATTACGTGATCAGTGCATGATCAGTCACGTGACCAGTACATGGTAGCTACGTGATCATTGCATGATCAGCCACGTGATCAGTGCATGATAGCCACGTGATCAGTGCATGATCAGTCATGTGATACGTGTGTGATCAGCCACGTGATCAGTGCATGATATCCACGTGATCAGTGCATGACAGCCACGTGATCAGTGCATGAGAGCCACGGGATCAGTGCATGATCAGTCACGTGATACATGTGTGATCAGCCACGTGATCAGTGCATGATGAGCCACGTGATCAGTGCAGGATCAATTACGTGATCAGTGCATGATCAGTCACGTGACCAGTACATGGTTGCTACGTGATCGTTGCATGATCAGCCACGTGAGCAGAGCATGATAGCCACGTGATCAGTGCATGATCAGTCACGTGATCAGTACATGATCAGTCACGTGAACAGTGCATGATCATTTACGTGATCTTTGCATGATCAGTCACGTGACCAGTATATGGTTGCTACGTGATCATTCCATGACGAGCCACGTGAGCAGTGCATGATAGCCACGTGATGTGTGCATGAGTTACGTGAGCAGAGTATGATCAGCCACGTGATCAGTGCATGAGTGCCACGTGATCAGTGCATGATATGTCACGTGACAGGTGTGTGATCAGCCACGTGAACAGTGCATGTTCAGCCACGTGATCAGTGCATGATAGCCACGTGATCAGTGCATGATCAGTTACGTGAGCAGTGTATGATCAGCCACGTGATCAGTGCATGGTCAGACACGTGAACAGTGTATGATCAGCCACGTGATCAGTGCATGATATCCAAGTGATCAGTGCATGATCATCACGTGATCAGTGTATGATCAGCCACGTGAACAGTGCATGCTCAGTCACGTGATCTGGGCCTGCTGAGCTGCGTGATTACTGTCTGCTCATCTGCTTGACAATTGCCAGCTGAGCTGCACGATTCCTGCCTGTCATCTGCTTGACAATTGCCAGCTGTGCTGCGTAATTCCTGCCTGCTCAGCTGCTTGATTATTGCCAGCTGAGCAGCATGATTCCTCACACCTGAGTTCCATGATTATTGCCTGCTGACTGTTTGATTCGTGCCTACTCAGCTCTTTGTTTATTGCCTCCAGAGGCACATGATCAGTGTATGATAGCAAACATGATCAGCGCATGATCAGTCACATGATCAGCGCCATTAAGTCACGTGATCACTACATGATAGTCATGTGATCAGTCCATGCTCAGTCACGGTATCAGTGCATGATCAGCCACGTGATCAGTGCATGATCTGTCACAAGATTAGTGTATGATCATCCACGTGATCAGTGCATGGGCAGTCATGTGATCAGTGCATGATATAGACGTGATCAGTGCATGATCAGTCTCGTGATCAGTGCATGATAGCCACGTGATCAGTGCATGATCAGTCACCTGATGGGTGTATGATCATTCACGTGACCTGTACATGGTAGCTACATGATCATTGCATGATCAGCCACGTGAGTAGTGCATGATAGCCACGTGATCACTGCATGATCAGTCACGTGATCAGTGCATGATCAGTCATGTGACCAGTACATGGTAGCTGCGTGATCATGGCATGATCAGCCACGTGAGCAGTGCATGATAGCCACGTGATCAGTGCATGATCAGACACGTGATCAGTGCATGATCAGTCACGTGATCAGTGCATGATCAGCCACGTGATCAGTGCATGACCAGGCACGTGATCAGTGTATGTCAGCCACGTGATCAGTGCATGATAGCCACGTGATCAGTGCATGATCAGTCACGTGATCAGTGCATGATCAGTTATGTGATCAGTGTATGATCAGCCACGTGATCAGTGCATGATCAGCCACGTGATCAGTGCATGATCAATTACGTGATCAGTGCATGATCAGTCACGTGACCAGTACATGATAGCTACGTGATCATTGCATGATCAGCCACGTGATCAGTGCATGATAGCCACGTGATCAGTGCATGATCAGTCATGTGATCGTGTGTGATCAGCCACGTGATCAGTGCATGATATCCACGTGATCAGTGCATGACAGCCACGTGATCAGTGCATGATAGCCACGTGATCAGTGCATGATCAGTCACGTGATCAGTGTGATCAGCCACGTGATCAGTGCATGATGAGCCACGTGATCAGTGCATGATCAATTACGTGATCAGTGCATGATCAGTCACGTGACCAGTGCATGGTTGCTACGTGATCAGTGCATGATCAGCCACGTGATCAGTGCATGATAGCCACGTGATCAGTGCATGATCAGTCACGTGATCAGTATATGGTTGCTACGTGATCAGTGCATGAGCCACGTGATCAGTGCATGATAGCCACGTGATGTGTGCATGAGTTACGTGATCAGTGTATGATCAGCCACGTGATCAGTGCATGAGTCACGTGATCAGTGCATGATAGTCACGTGACAGTGTGTGATCAGCCACGTGATCAGTGCATGATCAGCCACGTGATCAGTGCATGATAGCCACGTGATCAGTGCATGATCAGTTACGTGATCAGTGCATGATCAGCCACGTGATCAGTGCATGATCAGTCACGTGATCAGTGCATGATAGCTGCGTGATCAGTGCATGATCAGTCACGTGATCAGTGCATGATAGCCACGTGATCAGTGCATGATCAGTCACGTGATCAGTGCATGATCAGTCACGTGATCAGTGCATGATCAGCCACGTGATCAGTGCATGATCAGTCACGTGATCAGTGCATGATCAGCCACGTGATCAGTGCATGATCAGGCACGTGATCAGTGCATGATCAGCCACGTGATCAGTGCATGATAGCCACGTGATCAGTGCATGATCAGTCACGTGATCAGTGCATGATCAGTCACGTGATCAGTGTATGATCAGCCACGTGATCAGTGCATGATCAGCCACATGATCAGTGCATGATCAATTACGTGATCAGTGCATGATCAGTCACGTGATCAGTGCATGTAGCTACGTGATCAGTGCATGATCAGCCACGTGATCAGTGCATGATAGCCACGTGATCAGTGCATGATAGCCACGTGATCAGTGCATGATCAGTCATGTGATACGTGTGTGATCAGCCACGTGATCAGTGCATGATATCCACGTGATCAGTGCATGACAGCCACGTGATCAGTGCATGATAGCCACGTGATCAGTGCATGATCAGTCACGTGATACATGTGTGATCAGCCACGTGATCAGTGCATGATGAGCCACGTGATCAGTGCAGGATCAATTACGTGATCAGTGCATGATCAGTCACGTGACCAGTACATGGTTGCTACGTGATCGTTGCATGATCAGCCACGTGAGCAGTGCATGATAGCCACGTGATCAGTGCATGATCAGTCACGTGATCAGTACATGATCAGTCACGTGAACAGTGCATGATCATTTACGTGATCAGTGCATGATCAGTCACGTGACCAGTATATGGTTGCTACGTGATCATTCCATGACGAGCCACGTGAGCAGTGCATGATAGCCACGTGATGTGTGCATGAGTTACGTGAGCAGAGTATGATCAGCCACGTGATCAGTGCATGAGTGCCACGTGATCAGTGCATGATATGTCACGTGACAGGTGTGTGATCAGCCACGTGAACAGTGCATGTTCAGCCACGTGATCAGTGCATGATAGCCACGTGATCAGTGCATGATCAGTTACGTGAGCAGTGTATGATCAGCCACGTGATCAGTGCATGGTCAGACACGTGAACAGTGTATGATCAGCCACGTGATCAGTGCATGATATCCAAGTGATCAGTGCATGATCATCACGTGATCAGTGTATGATCAGCCACGTGAACAGTGCATGCTCAGTCACGTGATCTGGGCCTGCTGAGCTGCGTGATTACTGTCTGCTCATCTGCTTGACAATTGCCAGCTGAGCTGCACGATTCCTGCCTGCTCAGCTGCTTGATTATTGCCAGCTGAGCAGCATGATTCCTCACACCTGAGTTCCATGATTATTGCCTGCTGACTGTTTGATTCGTGCCTACTCAGCTCTTTGTTTATTGCCTCCAGAGGCACATGATCAGTGTATGATAGCAAACATGATCAGCGCATGATCAGTCACATGATCAGCGCCATTAAGTCACGTGATCACTACATGATAGTCATGTGATCAGTCCATGCTCAGTCACGGTATCAGTGCATGATCAGCCACGTGATCAGTGCATGATCTGTCACAAGATTAGTGTATGATCATCCACGTGATCAGTGCATGGGCAGTCATGTGATCAGTGCATGATATAGACGTGATCAGTGCATGATCAGTCTCGTGATCAGTGCATGATAGCCACGTGATCAGTGCATGATCAGTCACCTGATGGGTGTATGATCATTCACGTGACCTGTACATGGTAGCTACATGATCATTGCATGATCAGCCACGTGAGTAGTGCATGATAGCCACGTGATCACTGCATGATCAGTCACGTGATCAGTGCATGATCAGTCATGTGACCAGTACATGGTAGCTGCGTGATCATGGCATGATCAGCCACGTGATCAGTGCATGATAGCCACGTGATCAGTGCATGATCAGTCACGTGATCAGTGCATGATCAGTCACGTGATCAGTGCATGATCAGCCACGTGATCAGTGCATGATCAGTCACGTGATCAGTGCATGATCAGTCACGTGATCAGTGCATGATAGCTACGTGATCAGTGCATGATCAGCCACGTGATCAGTGCATGATCAGCCACGTGATCAGTGCATGATAGCCACGTGATCAGTGCATGATCAGTCACGTGATCAGTGCATGATCAGTCACGTGACCAGTACATGGTAGCTGCGTGATCATGCATGATCAGCCACGTGATCAGTGCATGATAGCCACGTGATCAGTGCATGATCAGACACGTGATCAGTGCATGATCAGTCACGTGATCAGTGCATGATCAGCCACGTGATCAGTGCATGATCAGGCACGTGATCAGTGTATGTCAGCCACGTGATCAGTGCATGATAGCCACGTGATCAGTGCATGATCAGTCACGTGATCAGTGCATGATCAGTTACGTGATCAGTGTATGATCAGCCACGTGATCAGTGCATGATCAGCCACATGATCAGTGCATGATCAATTACGTGATCAGTGCATGATCAGTCACGTGACCAGTACATGGTAGCTACGTGATCATTGCATGATCAGCCACGTGATCAGTGCATGATAGCCACGTGATCAGTGCATGATAGCCACGTGATCAGTGCATGATCAGTCATGTGATACGTGTGTGATCAGCCACGTGATCAGTGCATGATATCCACGTGATCAGTGCATGACAGCCACGTGATCAGTGCATGATAGCCACGGGATCAGTGCATGATCAGTCACGTGATACATGTGTGATCAGCCACGTGATCAGTGCATGATGAGCCACGTGATCAGTGCAGGATCAATTACGTGATCAGTGCATGATCAGTCACGTGACCAGTACATGGTTGCTACGTGATCGTGCATGATCAGCCACGTGAGCAGAGCATGATAGCCACGTGATCAGTGCATGATCAGTCACGTGATCAGTACATGATCAGTCACGTGAACAGTGCATGATCATTTACGTGATCTTTGCATGATCAGTCACGTGACCAGTATATGGTTGCTACGTGATCATTCCATGACGAGCCACGTGAGCAGTGCATGATAGCCACGTGATGTGTGCATGAGTTACGTGAGCAGAGTATGATCAGCCACGTGATCAGTGCATGAGTGCCACGTGATCAGTGCATGATATGTCACGTGACAGGTGTGTGATCAGCCACGTGAACAGTGCATGTTCAGCCACGTGATCAGTGCATGATAGCCACGTGATCAGTGCATGATCAGTTACGTGAGCAGTGTATGATCAGCCACGTGATCAGTGCATGGTCAGACACGTGAACAGTGTATGATCAGCCACGTGATCAGTGCATGATATCCAAGTGATCAGTGCATGATCATCACGTGATCAGTGTATGATCAGCCACGTGAACAGTGCATGCTCAGTCACGTGATCTGGGCCTGCTGAGCTGCGTGATTACTGTCTGCTCATCTGCTTGACAATTGCCAGCTGAGCTGCACGATTCCTGCCTGTCATCTGCTTGACAATTGCCAGCTGTGCTGCGTAATTCCTGCCTGCTCAGCTGCTTGATTATTGCCAGCTGAGCAGCATGATTCCTCACACCTGAGTTCCATGATTATTGCCTGCTGACTGTTTGATTCGTGCCTACTCAGCTCTTTGTTTATTGCCTCCAGAGGCACATGATCAGTGTATGATAGCAAACATGATCAGCGCATGATCAGTCACATGATCAGCGCCATTAAGTCACGTGATCACTACATGATAGTCATGTGATCAGTCCATGCTCAGTCACGGTATCAGTGCATGATCAGCCACGTGATCAGTGCATGATCTGTCACAAGATTAGTGTATGATCATCCACGTGATCAGTGCACGGGCAGTCATGTGATCAGTGCATGATATAGACGTGAACAGTGCATGATCAGTCTCGTGATCAGTGCATGATAGCCACGTGATCAGTGCATGATCAGTCACCTGATGGGTGTATGTTCATTCACGTGACCTGTACATGGTAGCTACATGATCATTGCATGATCAGCCACGTGAGTAGTTCATGATAGCCACGTGATCACTGCATGATCAGTCACGTGATCAGTGCATGATCAGTCATGTGACCAGTACATGGTAGCTGCGTGATCATCGCATGATCAGCCACGTGAGCAGTGCATGATCATTTACGTGATCAGTGCATGATCAGTCACGTGATCAGTGCATGATCAGCCACGTGATCAGTGCATGATCAGGCACGTGATCAGTGTATGTCAGCCAAGTGATCAGTGCATGATAGCCACGTGATCAGTGCATGATCAGTCACGTGATCAGTGCATGATCAGTTATGTGATCAGTGTATGATCAGCCACGTGATCAGTGCATGATCAGCCACATGATCAGTGCATGATCAATTACGTGATCAGTGCATGATCAGTCACGTGACCAGTACATGGTAGCTACGTGATCATTACCTGATCAGCCACGTGATCAGTGCATGATAGCCACGTGATCAGTGCATGATGAGTCATGTGATACGTGTGTCATCAGCCACGTGATCAGTGCATGATATCCACGTGATCAGTGCATGATCATCACGTGATCAGTGCATGAGAGCCACGTGATCAGTGCATGATCAGTCACGTGATACATGTGTGATCAGCCACGTGATCAGTGCATGATGAGCCACGTGATCAGTGCATGATCAATTACGTGATCAGTGCATGATCAGTCACGTGACCAGTACATGGTTGCTACGTGATCGTTGCATGATCAGCCACGTGAGCAGTGCATGATAGCCACGTGATCAGTGCATGATCAGTCACGTGATCAGTGCATGATCAGTCACGTGATCAGTGCATGATCATTTACGTGATCAGTGCATGATCAGTCACGTGACCAGTATATGTTGCCACGTGATCATTGCATGACAGCCACGTGATCAGTGCATGATAGCCACGTGATCAGTGCATGATCAGTTACGTGAGCAGTGTATGATCAGCCACGTGATCAGTGCATGGTCAGACACGTGAACAGTGTATGATCAGCCACGTGATCAGTGCATGATATCCAAGTGATCAGTGCATGATCATCACGTGATCAGTGTATGATCAGCCACGTGAACAGTGCATGCTCAGTCACGTGATCTGGGCCTGCTGAGCTGCGTGATTACTGTCTACTCATCTGCTTGACAATTGCCAGCTGTGCTGCACGATTCCTGCCTGTCATCTGCTTGACAATTGCCAGCTGTGCTGCGTAATTCCTGCCTGCTCAGCTGCTTGATTATTGCCAGCTGAGCAGCATGATTCCTCACACCTGAGTTCCATGATTATTGCCTGCTGACTGTTTGATTCGTGCCTACTCAGCTCTTTGTTTATTGCCTCCAGAGGCACATGATCAGTGTATGATAGCAAACATGATCAGCGCATGATCAGTCACATGATCAGCGCCATTAAGTCACGTGATCACTACATGATAGTCATGTGATCAGTCCATGCTCAGTCACGGTATCAGTGCATGATCAGCCACGTGATCAGTGCATGATCTGTCACAAGATTAGTGTATGATCATCCACGTGATCAGTGCATGGGCAGTCATGTGATCAGTGCATGATATAGACGTGAACAGTGCATGATCAGTCTCGTGATCAGTGCATGATAGCCACGTGATCAGTGCATGATCAGTCACCTGATGGGTGTATGATCATTCACGTGACCTGTACATGGTAGCTACATGATCATTGCATGATCAGCCACGTGAGTAGTGCATGATAGCCACGTGATCACTGCATGATCAGTCACGTGATCAGTGCATGATCAGTCATGTGACCAGTACATGGTAGCTGCGTGATCATGGCATGATCAGCCACGTGAGCAGTGCATGATAGCCACGTGATCAGTGCATGATCAGACACGAGATCAGTGCATGATCAGTCACGTGATCAGTGCATGATCAGCCACGTGATCAGTGCATGACCAGGCACGTGATCAGTGTATGTCCAGCCAAGTGATCAGTGCATGATAGCCACGTGATCAGTGCATGATCAGTCACGTGATCAGTGCATGATCAGTTATGTGATCAGTGTATGATCAGCCACGTGATCAGTGCATGATCAGCCACATGATCAGTGCATGATCAATTACGTGATCAGTGCATGATCAGTCACGTGACCAGTACATGGTAGCTACGTGATCATTCCATGATCAGCCACGTGATCAGTGCATGATAGCCACGTGATCAGTGCATGATAGCCACGTGATCAGTGCATGATCAGTCATGTGATCGTGTGTGATCAGCCACGTGATCAGTGCATGATATCCACGTGATCAGTGCATGATAGCCACGTGATCAGTGCATGATCAGTCACGTGATACATGTGTGATCAGCCACGTGATCAGTGCATGATGAGCCACGTGATCAGTGCATGATCAATTACGTGATCAGTGCATGATCAGTCACGTGACCAGTACATGGTTGCTACGTGATCGTTCCATGAACAGCCACGTGAGCAGTGCATGATAGCCACGTGATCAGTGCATGATCAGTCACGTGATCAGTGCATGATCAGTCACGTGATCAGTGCATGATCATTTACGTGATCTTTGCATGATCAGTCACGTTACCAGTATATGGTTGCTACGTGATCATTCCATGACGAGCCACGTGAGCAGTGCATGATAGCCACGTGATGTGTGCATGAGTTACGTGAGCAGAGTATGATCAGCCACGTGATCAGTGCATGAGTGCCACGTGATCAGTGCATGATATGTCACGTGACAGTGTGTGATCAGCCACGTGATCAGTGCATGATCAGCCACGTGATCAGTGCATGATAGCCACGTGATCAGTGCATGATCAGTTACGTGAGCAGTGTATGATCAGCCACGTGATCAGTGCATGATCAGACACGTGATCAGTGCATGATCAGCCACGTGATCAGTGCATGATATCCAAGTGATCAGTGCATGATCATCACGTGATCAGTGCATGATCAGCCACGTGATCAGTGCATGATCAGTCACGTGATCAGTGCATGATCAGCCACGTGATCAGTGTATGATCAGCCACGTGATCAGTGCATGATCAGCCACGTGATCAGTGCATGATCAATTACGTGATCAGTGCATGATCAGTCACGTGATCAGTGCATGATAGCTACGTGATCATTGCATGATCAGCCACGTGATCAGTGCATGATAGCCACGTGATCAGTGCATGATATCCACGTGATCAGTGCATGATCAGCCACGTGATCAGTGCATGATAGCCACGTGATCAGTGCATGATCAGTCACGTGATCATGTGTGATCAGCCACGTGATCAGTGCATGATCAGCCACGTGATCAGTGCATGATCAGTCACGTGATCAGTGCATGATCAGCCACGTGATCAGTGCATGATAGCCACGTGATCAGTGCATGATCAGTCACGTGATCAGTGCATGATCAGTCACGTGATCAGTGCATGATCATTCGTGATCAGTGCATGATCAGTCACGTGACCAGTGCATGATAGCTACGTGATCAGTGCATGATCAGCCACGTGATCAGTGCATGATAGCCACGTGATGTGTGCATGAGTTACGTGATCAGTGCATGATCAGCCACGTGATCAGTGCATGATAGTCACGTGATCAGTGCATGATAGTCACGTGATCAGTGCATGATCAGCCACGTGATCAGTGCATGATCAGCCACGTGATCAGTGCATGATAGCCACGTGATCAGTGCATGATCAGTCACGTGATCAGTGCATGATCAGCCACGTGATCAGTGCATGATCAGTCACGTGATCAGTGCATGATAGCTGCGTGATCAGTGCATGATCAGCCACGTGATCAGTGCATGATAGCCACGTGATCAGTGCATGATCAGCCACGTGATCAGTGCATGATCAGTCACGTGATCAGTGCATGATCAGTTATGTGATCAGTGCATGATCAGCCACGTGATCAGTGCATGATCAGCCACGTGATCAGTGCATGATCAATTACGTGATCAGTGCATGATCAGTCACGTGACCAGTACATGGTAGCTACGTGATCATTGCATGATCAGCCACGTGATCAGTGCATGATAGCCACGTGATCAGTGCATGATAGCCACGTGATCAGTGCATGATCAGTCATGTGATACGTGTGTGATCAGCCACGTGATCAGTGCATGATATCCACGTGATCAGTGCATGACAGCCACGTGATCAGTGCATGAGAGCCACGTGATCAGTGCATGATCAGTCACGTGATACATGTGTGATCAGCCACGTGATCAGTGCATGATGAGCCACGTGATCAGTGCAGGATCAATTACGTGATCAGTGCATGATCAGTCACGTGACCAGTACATGGTTGCTACGTGATCGTTGCATGATCAGCCACGTGAGCAGAGCATGATAGCCACGTGATCAGTGCATGATCAGTCACGTGATCAGTACATGATCAGTCACGTGAACAGTGCATGATCATTTACGTGATCTTTGCATGATCAGTCACGTGACCAGTATATGGTTGCTACGTGATCATTCCATGACGAGCCACGTGAGCAGTGCATGATAGCCACGTGATGTGTGCATGAGTTACGTGAGCAGAGTATGATCAGCCACGTGATCAGTGCATGAGTGCCACGTGATCAGTGCATGATATGTCACGTGACAGGTGTGTGATCAGCCACGTGAACAGTGCATGTTCAGCCACGTGATCAGTGCATGATAGCCACGTGATCAGTGCATGATCAGTTACGTGAGCAGTGTATGATCAGCCACGTGATCAGTGCATGGTCAGACACGTGAACAGTGTATGATCAGCCACGTGATCAGTGCATGATATCCAAGTGATCAGTGCATGATCATCACGTGATCAGTGTATGATCAGCCACGTGAACAGTGCATGCTCAGTCACGTGATCTGGGCCTGCTGAGCTGCGTGATTACTGTCTGCTCATCTGCTTGACAATTGCCAGCTGAGCTGCACGATTCCTGCCTGTCATCTGCTTGACAATTGCCAGCTGTGCTGCGTAATTCCTGCCTGCTCAGCTGCTTGATTATTGCCAGCTGAGCAGCATGATTCCTCACACCTGAGTTCCATGATTATTGCCTGCTGACTGTTTGATTCGTGCCTACTCAGCTCTTTGTTTATTGCCTCCAGAGGCACATGATCAGTGTATGATAGCAAACATGATCAGCGCATGATCAGTCACATGATCAGCGCCATTAAGTCACGTGATCACTACATGATAGTCATGTGATCAGTCCATGCTCAGTCACGGTATCAGTGCATGATCAGCCACGTGATCAGTGCATGATCTGTCACAAGATTAGTGTATGATCATCCACGTGATCAGTGCATGGGCAGTCATGTGATCAGTGCATGATATAGACGTGATCAGTGCATGATCAGTCTCGTGATCAGTGCATGATAGCCACGTGATCAGTGCATGATCAGTCACCTGATGGGTGTATGATCATTCACGTGACCTGTACATGGTAGCTACATGATCATTGCATGATCAGCCACGTGAGTAGTGCATGATAGCCACGTGATCACTGCATGATCAGTCACGTGATCAGTGCATGATCAGTCATGTGACCAGTACATGGTAGCTGCGTGATCATGGCATGATCAGCCACGTGAGCAGTGCATGATCAGCCACGTGATCAGTGCATGATCAGTCACGTGATCAGTGCATGATCAGCCACGTGATCAGTGCATGATCAGGCACGTGATCAGTGCATGTCAGCCACGTGATCAGTGCATGATAGCCACGTGATCAGTGCATGATCAGTCACGTGATCAGTGCATGATCAGTCACGTGATCAGTGTATGATCAGCCACGTGATCAGTGCATGATCAGCCACGTGATCAGTGCATGATCAATTACGTGATCAGTGCATGATCAGTCACGTGACCAGTACATGTAGCTACGTGATCATTGCATGATCAGCCACGTGATCAGTGCATGATAGCCACGTGATCAGTGCATGATCAGTCATGTGATCGTGTGTGATCAGCCACGTGATCAGTGCATGATATCCACGTGATCAGTGCATGATCAGCCACGTGATCAGTGCATGAGAGCCACGTGATCAGTGCATGATCAGTCACGTGATCATGTGTGATCAGCCACGTGATCAGTGCATGATGAGCCACGTGATCAGTGCATGATCAATTACGTGATCAGTGCATGATCAGTCACGTGACCAGTACATGGTTGCTACGTGATCGTTGCATGATCAGCCACGTGAGCAGTGCATGATAGCCACGTGATCAGTGCATGATCAGTCACGTGATCAGTGCATGATCAGTCACGTGATCAGTGCATGATCATTTACGTGATCAGTGCATGATCAGTCACGTGACCAGTATATGATTGCCACGTGATCAGTGCATGACAGCCACGTGATCAGTGCATGATAGCCACGTGATCAGTGCATGATCAGTTACGTGAGCAGTGTATGATCAGCCACGTGATCAGTGCATGGTCAGACACGTGAACAGTGTATGATCAGCCACGTGATCAGTGCATGATATCCAAGTGATCAGTGCATGATCATCACGTGATCAGTGTATGATCAGCCACGTGAACAGTGCATGCTCAGTCACGTGATCTGGGCCTGCTGAGCTGCGTGATTACTGTCTGCTCATCTGCTTGACAATTGCCAGCTGAGCTGCACGATTCCTGCCTGTCATCTGCTTGACAATTGCCAGCTGTGCTGCGTAATTCCTGCCTGCTCAGCTGCTTGATTATTGCCAGCTGAGCAGCATGATTCCTCACACCTGAGTTCCATGATTATTGCCTGCTGACTGTTTGATTCGTGCCTACTCAGCTCTTTGTTTATTGCCTCCAGAGGCACATGATCAGTGTATGATAGCAAACATGATCAGCGCATGATCAGTCACATGATCAGCGCCATTAAGTCACGTGATCACTACATGATAGTCATGTGATCAGTCCATGCTCAGTCACGGTATCAGTGCATGATCAGCCACGTGATCAGTGCATGATCTGTCACAAGATTAGTGTATGATCATCCACGTGATCAGTGCATGGGCAGTCATGTGATCAGTGCATGATATAGACGTGATCAGTGCATGATCAGTCTCGTGATCAGTGCATGATAGCCACGTGATCAGTGCATGATCAGTCACCTGATGGGTGTATGATCATTCACGTGACCTGTACATGGTAGCTACATGATCATTGCATGATCAGCCACGTGAGTAGTGCATGATAGCCACGTGATCACTGCATGATCAGTCACGTGATCAGTGCATGATCAGTCATGTGACCAGTACATGGTAGCTGCGTGATCATGGCATGATCAGCCACGTGAGCAGTGCATGATAGCCACGTGATCAGTGCATGATCAGACACGTGATCAGTGCATGATCAGTCACGTGATCAGTGCATGATCAGCCACGTGATCAGTGCATGACCAGGCACGTGATCAGTGTATGTCAGCCAAGTGATCAGTGCATGATAGCCACGTGATCAGTGCATGATCAGTCACGTGATCAGTGCATGATCAGTTACGTGATCAGTGTATGATCAGCCACGTGATCAGTGCATGATCAGCCACGTGATCAGTGCATGATCAATTACGTGATCAGTGCATGATCAGTCACGTGACCAGTACATGGTAGCTACGTGATCATTGCATGATCAGCCACGTGATCAGTGCATGATAGCCACGTGATCAGTGCATGATAGCCACGTGATCAGTGCATGATCAGTCATGTGATACATGATCAGCCACGTGATCAGTGCATGATAGCCACGTGATCAGTGCATGATAGCCACGTGATCAGTGCATGATCAGTCACGTGATACATGTGTGATCAGCCACGTGATCAGTGCATGATGAGCCACGTGATCAGTGCATGATCAATTACGTGATCAGTGCATGATCAGTCACGTGACCAGTACATGGTTACGCGATCGTTGCATGATCAGCCACGTGAGCAGTGCATGATAGCCACGTGATCAGTGCATGATCAGTCACGTGATCAGTGCATGATCAGTCACGTGAACAGTGCATGATCATTTACGTGATCAGTGCATGATCAGTCACGTGACCAGTATATGGTTGCTACGTGATCATTCCATGACAGCCACGTGAGCAGTGCATGATAGCCACGTGATGTGTGCATGAGTTACGTGAGCAGAGTATGATCAGCCACGTGATCAGTGCATGATGCCACGTGATCAGTGCATGATATGTCACGTGACAGTGTGTGATCAGCCACGTGATCAGTGCATGATCAGCCACGTGATCAGTGCATGATAGCCACGTGATCAGTGCATGATCAGTCACGTGATCAGTGTATGATCAGCCACGTGATCAGTGCATGATCAGACACGTGATCAGTGCATGATCAGCCACGTGATCAGTGCATGATATCCAAGTGATCAGTGCATGATCATCACGTGATCAGTGCATGATCAGCCACGTGATCAGTGCATGATCAGTCACGTGATCAGTGCATGATCAGTCACGTGATCAGTGCATGATCAGCCACGTGATCAGTGCATGATCAGCCACGTGATCAGTGCATGATCAATTACGTGATCAGTGCATGATCAGTCACGTGATCAGTGCATGATAGCCACGTGATCAGTGCATGATCAGCCACGTGATCAGTGCATGATAGCCACGTGATCAGTGCATGATATCCACGTGATCAGTGCATGATCAGCCACGTGATCAGTGCATGATAGCCACGTGATCAGTGCATGATCAGTCACGTGATCATGTGTGATCAGCCACGTGATCAGTGCATGATCAGCCACGTGATCAGTGCATGATCAGTCACGTGATCAGTGCATGATCAGCCACGTGATCAGTGCATGATAGCCACGTGATCAGTGCATGATCAGTCACGTGATCAGTGCATGATCAGTCACGTGATCAGTGCATGATCATTCACGTGATCAGTGCATGATCAGTCACGTGACCAGTATATGGTAGCTACGTGATCATTGATGACAGCCACGTGAGCAGTGCATGATAGCCACGTGATGTGTGCATGAGTTACGTGATCAGTGTATGATCAGCCACGTGATCAGTGCATGATAGTCCACGTGATCAGTGCATGATAGTCACGTGACAGTGCATGTGATCAGCCACGTGATCAGTGCATGATCAGCCACGTGATCAGTGCATGATAGCCACGTGATCAGTGCATGATCAGTCACGTGATCAGTGCATGATCAGCCACGTGATCAGTGCATGATCAGTCACGTGATCAGTGCATGATCAGCCACGTGATCAGTGCATGATCAGCACGTGATCAGTGCATGATAGCCACGTGATCAGTGCATGATCAGCCACGTGATCAGTGCATGATCAGTCACGTGATCAGTGCATGATCAGTTACGTGATCAGTGTATGATCAGCCACGTGATCAGTGCATGATCAGCCACGTGATCAGTGCATGATCAATTACGTGATCAGTGCATGATCAGTCACGTGACCAGTACATGGTAGCTACGTGATCATTGCCTGATCAGCCACGTGATCAGTGCATGATAGCCACGTGATCAGTGCATGATAGCCACGTGATCAGTGCATGATCAGTCATGTGATACGTGTGTGATCAGCCACGTGATCAGTGCATGATATCCACGTGATCAGTGCATGACAGCCACGTGATCAGTGCATGAGAGCCACGTGATCAGTGCATGATCAGTCACGTGATACATGTGTGATCAGCCACGTGATCAGTGCATGATGAGCCACGTGATCAGTGCATGATCAATTACGTGATCAGTGCATGATCAGTCACGTGACCAGTACATGGTTGCTACGTGATCGTTGCATGATCAGCCACGTGAGCAGTGCATGATAGCCACGTGATCAGTGCATGATCAGTCACGTGATCAGTACATGATCAGTCACGTGAACAGTGCATGATCATTTACGTGATCTTGCATGATCAGTCACGTGACCAGTATATGGTTGCTACGTGATCATTCCATGACGAGCCACGTGAGCAGTGCATGATAGCCACGTGATGTGTGCATGAGTTACGTGAGCAGAGTATGATCAGCCACGTGATCAGTGCATGAGTGCCACGTGATCAGTGCATGATATGTCACGTGACAGGTGTGTGATCAGCCACGTGAACAGTGCATGTTCAGCCACGTGATCAGTGCATGATAGCCACGTGATCAGTGCATGATCAGTTACGTGAGCAGTGTATGATCAGCCACGTGATCAGTGCATGGTCAGACACGTGAACAGTGTATGATCAGCCACGTGATCAGTGCATGATATCCAAGTGATCAGTGCATGATCATCACGTGATCAGTGTATGATCAGCCACGTGAACAGTGCATGCTCAGTCACGTGATCTGGGCCTGCTGAGCTGCGTGATTACTGTCTGCTCATCTGCTTGACAATTGCCAGCTGAGCTGCACGATTCCTGCCTGTCATCTGCTTGACAATTGCCAGCTGTGCTGCGTAATTCCTGCCTGCTCAGCTGCTTGATTATTGCCAGCTGAGCAGCATGATTCCTCACACCTGAGTTCCATGATTATTGCCTGCTGACTGTTTGATTCGTGCCTACTCAGCTCTTTGTTTATTGCCTCCAGAGGCACATGATCAGTGTATGATAGCAAACATGATCAGCGCATGATCAGTCACATGATCAGCGCCATTAAGTCACGTGATCACTACATGATAGTCATGTGATCAGTCCATGCTCAGTCACGGTATCAGTGCATGATCAGCCACGTGATCAGTGCATGATCTGTCACAAGATTAGTGTATGATCATCCACGTGATCAGTGCATGGGCAGTCATGTGATCAGTGCATGATATAGACGTGAACAGTGCATGATCAGTCTCGTGATCAGTGCATGATAGCCACGTGATCAGTGCATGATCAGTCACCTGATGGGTGTATGATCATTCACGTGACCTGTACATGGTAGCTACATGATCATTGCATGATCAGCCACGTGAGTAGTTCATGATAGCCACGTGATCAGTGCATGATCAGTCACGTGATCAGTGCATGATCAGTCATGTGACCAGTACATGGTAGCTGCGTGATCATGGCATGATCAGCCACGTGAGCAGTGCATGATAGCCACGTGATCAGTGCATGATCAGACACGATCAGTGCATGATCAGTCACGTGATCAGTGCATGATCAGCCACGTGATCAGTGCATGATCAGGCACGTGATCAGTGCATGTCAGCCACGTGATCAGTGCATGATAGCCACGTGATCAGTGCATGATCAGCCACGTGATCAGTGCATGATCAGTTATGTGATCAGTGTATGATCAGCCACGTGATCAGTGCATGATCAGCCACGTGATCAGTGCATGATCAATTACGTGATCAGTGCATGATCAGTCACGTGACCAGTACATGGTAGCTACGTGATCATTGCATGATCAGCCACGTGATCAGTGCATGATAGCCACGTGATCAGTGCATGATCAGTCATGTGATACGTGTGTGATCAGCCACGTGATCAGTGCATGATATCCACGTGATCAGTGCATGACAGCCACGTGATCAGTGCATGAGAGCCACGTGATCAGTGCATGATCAGTCACGTGATACATGTGTGATCAGCCACGTGATCAGTGCATGATGAGCCACGTGATCAGTGCAGGATCAATTACGTGATCAGTGCATGATCAGTCACGTGACCAGTACATGGTTGCTACGTGATCGTTGCATGATCAGCCACGTGAGCAGAGCATGATAGCCACGTGATCAGTGCATGATCAGTCACGTGATCAGTACATGATCAGTCACGTGAACAGTGCATGATCATTTACGTGATCTTGCATGATCAGTCACGTGACCAGTATATGGTTGCTACGTGATCATTCCATGACGAGCCACGTGAGCAGTGCATGATAGCCACGTGATGTGTGCATGAGTTACGTGAGCAGAGTATGATCAGCCACGTGATCAGTGCATGAGTGCCACGTGATCAGTGCATGATATGTCACGTGACAGGTGTGTGATCAGCCACGTGAACAGTGCATGTTCAGCCACGTGATCAGTGCATGATAGCCACGTGATCAGTGCATGATCAGTTACGTGAGCAGTGTATGATCAGCCACGTGATCAGTGCATGGTCAGACACGTGAACAGTGTATGATCAGCCACGTGATCAGTGCATGATATCCAAGTGATCAGTGCATGATCATCACGTGATCAGTGTATGATCAGCCACGTGAACAGTGCATGCTCAGTCACGTGATCTGGGCCTGCTGAGCTGCGTGATTACTGTCTGCTCATCTGCTTGACAATTGCCAGCTGAGCTGCACGATTCCTGCCTGTCATCTGCTTGACAATTGCCAGCTGTGCTGCGTAATTCCTGCCTGCTCAGCTGCTTGATTATTGCCAGCTGAGCAGCATGATTCCTCACACCTGAGTTCCATGATTATTGCCTGCTGACTGTTTGATTCGTGCCTACTCAGCTCTTTGTTTATTGCCTCCAGAGGCACATGATCAGTGTATGATAGCAAACATGATCAGCGCATGATCAGTCACATGATCAGCGCCATTAAGTCACGTGATCACTACATGATAGTCATGTGATCAGTCCATGCTCAGTCACGGTATCAGTGCATGATCAGCCACGTGATCAGTGCATGATCTGTCACAAGATTAGTGTATGATCATCCACGTGATCAGTGCATGGGCAGTCATGTGATCAGTGCATGATATAGACGTGATCAGTGCATGATCAGTCTCGTGATCAGTGCATGATAGCCACGTGATCAGTGCATGATCAGTCACCTGATGGGTGTATGATCATTCACGTGACCTGTACATGGTAGCTACATGATCATTGCATGATCAGCCACGTGAGTAGTGCATGATAGCCACGTGATCACTGCATGATCAGTCACGTGATCAGTGCATGATCAGTCATGTGACCAGTACATGGTAGCTGCGTGATCATGGCATGATCAGCCACGTGAGCAGTGCATGATAGCCACGTGATCAGTGCATGATCAGTCACGTGATCAGTGCATGATCAGTCACGTGATCAGTGCATGATAGCCACGTGATCAGTGCATGATCAGCCACGTGATCAGTGCATGATAGCCACGTGATCAGTGCATGATCAGTCACGTGATCAGTGCATGATCAGTCACGTGATCAGTGCATGATCAGCCACGTGATCAGTGCATGATCAGGCACGTGATCAGTGCATGATCAGCCACGTGATCAGTGCATGATAGCCACGTGATCAGTGCATGATCAGTCACGTGATCAGTGCATGATCAGTCACGTGATCAGTGCATGATCAGCCACGTGATCAGTGCATGATCAGCCACGTGATCAGTGCATGATCAATTACGTGATCAGTGCATGATCAGTCACGTGACCAGTACATGGTAGCTACGTGATCATTGCATGATCAGCCACGTGATCAGTGCATGATAGCCACGTGATCAGTGCATGATAGCCACGTGATCAGTGCATGATCAGTCATGTGATACGTGTGTGATCAGCCACGTGATCAGTGCATGATATCCACGTGATCAGTGCATGACAGCCACGTGATCAGTGCATGATAGCACGTGATCAGTGCATGATCAGTCACGTGATACAGTGTGATCAGCCACGTGATCAGTGCATGATGAGCCACGTGATCAGTGCATGATCAATTACGTGATCAGTGCATGATCAGTCACGTGACCAGTGCATGGTTGCTACGTGATCGTTGCATGATCAGCCACGTGATCAGTGCATGATAGCCACGTGATCAGTGCATGATCAGTCACGTGATCAGTGCATGATCAGTCACGTGAACAGTGCATGATCATTTACGTGATCTTTGCATGATCAGTCACGTGACCAGTATATGGTTGCTACGTGATCATTCCATGACAGCCACGTGATCAGTGCATGATAGCCACGTGATGTGTGCATGAGTTACGTGATCAGTGTATGATCAGCCACGTGATCAGTGCATGAGTCACGTGATCAGTGCATGATATGTCACGTGACAGTGTGTGATCAGCCACGTGATCAGTGCATGATCAGCCACGTGATCAGTGCATGATAGCCACGTGATCAGTGCATGATCAGTCACGTGATCAGTGCATGATCAGCCACGTGATCAGTGCATGATCAGTCACGTGATCAGTGCATGATAGCTGCGTGATCAGTGCATGATCAGTCACGTGATCAGTGCATGATAGCCACGTGATCAGTGCATGATCAGCCACGTGATCAGTGCATGATCAGTCACGTGATCAGTGCATGATCAGCCACGTGATCAGTGCATGATCAGTCACGTGATCAGTGCATGATCAGCCACGTGATCAGTGCATGATCAGGCACGTGATCAGTGCATGATCAGCCACGTGATCAGTGCATGATAGCCACGTGATCAGTGCATGATCAGTCACGTGATCAGTGCATGATCAGTCACGTGATCAGTGCATGATCAGCCACGTGATCAGTGCATGATCAGCCACGTGATCAGTGCATGATCAATTACGTGATCAGTGCATGATCAGTCACGTGACCAGTACATGTAGCTACGTGATCATTGCATGATCAGCCACGTGATCAGTGCATGATAGCCACGTGATCAGTGCATGATAGCCACGTGATCAGTGCATGATCAGTCATGATACGTGTGTGATCAGCCACGTGATCAGTGCATGATATCCACGTGATCAGTGCATGACAGCCACGTGATCAGTGCATGATAGCCACGTGATCAGTGCATGATCAGTCACGTGATACATGTGTGATCAGCCACGTGATCAGTGCATGATGAGCCACGTGATCAGTGCAGGATCAATTACGTGATCAGTGCATGATCAGTCACGTGACCAGTACATGGTTGCTACGTGATCGTTGCATGATCAGCCACGTGAGCAGAGCATGATAGCCACGTGATCAGTGCATGATCAGTCACGTGATCAGTACATGATCAGTCACGTGAACAGTGCATGATCATTTACGTGATCTGTGCATGATCAGTCACGTGACCAGTATATGGTTGCTACGTGATCATTCCATGACGAGCCACGTGAGCAGTGCATGATAGCCACGTGATGTGTGCATGAGTTACGTGAGCAGAGTATGATCAGCCACGTGATCAGTGCATGAGTGCCACGTGATCAGTGCATGATATGTCACGTGACAGGTGTGTGATCAGCCACGTGAACAGTGCATGTTCAGCCACGTGATCAGTGCATGATAGCCACGTGATCAGTGCATGATCAGTTACGTGAGCAGTGTATGATCAGCCACGTGATCAGTGCATGGTCAGACACGTGAACAGTGTATGATCAGCCACGTGATCAGTGCATGATATCCAAGTGATCAGTGCATGATCATCACGTGATCAGTGTATGATCAGCCACGTGAACAGTGCATGCTCAGTCACGTGATCTGGGCCTGCTGAGCTGCGTGATTACTGTCTGCTCATCTGCTTGACAATTGCCAGCTGAGCTGCACGATTCCTGCCTGCTCAGCTGCTTGATTATTGCCAGCTGAGCAGCATGATTCCTCACACCTGAGTTCCATGATTATTGCCTGCTGACTGTTTGATTCGTGCCTACTCAGCTCTTTGTTTATTGCCTCCAGAGGCACATGATCAGTGTATGATAGCAAACATGATCAGCGCATGATCAGTCACATGATCAGCGCCATTAAGTCACGTGATCACTACATGATAGTCATGTGATCAGTCCATGCTCAGTCACGGTATCAGTGCATGATCAGCCACGTGATCAGTGCATGATCTGTCACAAGATTAGTGTATGATCATCCACGTGATCAGTGCATGGGCAGTCATGTGATCAGTGCATGATATAGACGTGATCAGTGCATGATCAGTCTCGTGATCAGTGCATGATAGCCACGTGATCAGTGCATGATCAGTCACCTGATGGGTGTATGATCATTCACGTGACCTGTACATGGTAGCTACATGATCATTGCATGATCAGCCACGTGAGTAGTGCATGATAGCCACGTGATCACTGCATGATCAGTCACGTGATCAGTGCATGATCAGTCATGTGACCAGTACATGGTAGCTGCGTGATCATGCATGATCAGCCACGTGAGCAGTGCATGATAGCCACGTGATCAGTGCATGATCAGTCACGTGATCAGTGCATGATCAGTCACGTGATCAGTGCATGATCAGCCACGTGATCAGTGATGATCAGCGTGATCAGTGCATGATCAGTCACGTGATCAGTGCATGATAGCTACGTGATCAGTGCATGATCAGCCACGTGATCAGTGCATGATCAGCCACGTGATCAGTGCATGATCAGCCACGTGATCAGTGCATGATCAGTCACGTGATCAGTGCATGATCAGTCACGTGATCAGTGCATGATAGCTACGTGATCATGCATGATCAGCCACGTGATCAGTGCATGATAGCCACGTGATCAGTGCATGATAGCCACGTGATCAGTGCATGATCAGTCACGTGATCAGTGCATGATCAGTCACGTGATCAGTGCATGATAGCACGTGATCAGTGCATGATCAGCCACGTGATCAGTGCATGATAGCCACGTGATCAGTGCATGATCAGCCACGTGATCAGTGCATGATCAGTCACGTGATCAGTGCATGATCAGCCACGTGATCAGTGCATGATCAGCCACGTGATCAGTGCATGATCAGCCACGTGATCAGTGCATGATAGCCACGTGATCAGTGCATGATCAGTCACGTGATCAGTGCATGATCAGTCACGTGATCAGTGCATGATCAGCCACGTGATCAGTGCATGATCAGCCACGTGATCAGTGCATGATCAATTACGTGATCAGTGCATGATCAGTCACGTGACCAGTGCATGGTAGCTACGTGATCATTGCATGATCAGCCACGTGATCAGTGCATGATAGCCACGTGATCAGTGCATGATCAGCCACGTGATCAGTGCATGATCAGTCACGTGATCAGTGCATGATCAGCCACGTGATCAGTGCATGATAGCCACGTGATCAGTGCATGATCAGCCACGTGATCAGTGCATGATCAGCCACGTGATCAGTGCATGATCAGTCACGTGATCATGTGATCAGCCACGTGATCAGTGCATGATCAGCCACGTGATCAGTGCATGATCAGTCACGTGATCAGTGCATGATCAGTCACGTGACCAGTACATGGTAGCTACGTGATCGTTGCATGATCAGCCACGTGATCAGTGCATGATAGCCACGTGATCAGTGCATGATCAGCCACGTGATCAGTGCATGATCAGTCACGTGATCAGTGCATGATCATTCACGTGATCAGTGCATGATCAGCCACGTGATCAGTGCATGATAGCCACGTGATCAGTGCATGACAGCCACGTGATCAGTGCATGATAGCCACGTGAGTGTGCATGAGCACGTGATCAGTGCATGATCAGCCACGTGATCAGTGCATGATCAGCCACGTGATCAGTCATGTCACGTGACCAGTACATGGTTGCTACGTGATCGTTGCATGATCAGCCACGTGAGCAGTGCATGATAGCCACGTGATCAGTGCATGATCAGTCACGTGATCAGTACATGATCAGTCACGTGAACAGTGCATGATCATTTACGTGATCAGTGCATGATCAGTCACGTGACCAGTATATGGTAGCTACGTGATCATTCCATGACGAGCCACGTGAGCAGTGCATGATAGCCACGTGATGTGTGCATGAGTTACGTGAGCAGAGTATGATCAGCCACGTGATCAGTGCATGAGTGCCACGTGATCAGTGCATGATATGTCACGTGACAGGTGTGTGATCAGCCACGTGAACAGTGCATGTTCAGCCACGTGATCAGTGCATGATAGCCACGTGATCAGTGCATGATCAGTTACGTGAGCAGTGTATGATCAGCCACGTGATCAGTGCATGGTCAGACACGTGAACAGTGTATGATCAGCCACGTGATCAGTGCATGATATCCAAGTGATCAGTGCATGATCATCACGTGATCAGTGTATGATCAGCCACGTGAACAGTGCATGCTCAGTCACGTGATCTGGGCCTGCTGAGCTGCGTGATTACTGTCTGCTCATCTGCTTGACAATTGCCAGCTGAGCTGCACGATTCCTGCCTGTCATCTGCTTGACAATTGCCAGCTGTGCTGCGTAATTCCTGCCTGCTCAGCTGCTTGATTATTGCCAGCTGAGCAGCATGATTCCTCACACTGAGTTCCATGATTATTGCCTGCTGACTGTTTGATTCGTGCCTACTCAGCTCTTTGTTTATTGCCTCCAGAGGCACATGATCAGTGTATGATAGCAAACATGATCAGCGCATGATCAGTCACATGATCAGCGCCATTAAGTCACGTGATCACTACATGATAGTCATGTGATCAGTCCATGCTCAGTCACGGTATCAGTGCATGATCAGCCACGTGATCAGTGCATGATCTGTCACATGATTAGTGTATGATCATCCACGTGATCAGTGCATGGGCAGTCATGTGATCAGTGCATGATATAGACGTGATCAGTGCATGATCAGTCTCGTGATCAGTGCATGATAGCCACGTGATCAGTGCATGATCAGTCACCTGATGGGTGTATGATCATTCACGTGACCTGTACATGGTAGCTACATGATCATTGCATGATCAGCCACGTGAGTAGTGCATGATAGCCACGTGATCAGTGCATGATCAGTCACGTGATCAGTGCATGATCAGTCATGTGACCAGTACATGGTAGCTGCGTGATCATGCATGATCAGCCACGTGAGCAGTGCATGATAGCCACGTGATCAGTGCATGATCAGTCACGTGATCAGTGCATGATCAGCCACGTGATCAGTGCATGATCAGACACGTGATCAGTGCATGATCAGCCACGTGATCAGTGCATGATATCCAAGTGATCAGTGCATGATCATCACGTGATCAGTGTATGATCAGCCACGTGATCAGTGCATGCTCAGTCACGTGATCAGGGCCTGCTGAGCTGCGTGATTACTGTCTGCTCATCTGCTTGACAATTGCCAGCTGAGCTGCACGATTCCTGCCTGATCAGCTGCTTGATTATTGCCAGCTGAGCAGCATGATTCCTCACACCTGAGTTCCATGATTATTGCCTGCTGACTGTTTGATTCGTGCCTACTCAGCTCTTTGTTTATTGCCTCCAGAGGCACATGATCAGTGTATGATAGCAAACATGATCAGTGCATGATCAGTCACATGATCAGTGCCATTAAGTCACGTGATCAGTGCATGATAGTCATGTGATCAGTGCATGATCAGTCACGGTGATCAGTGCATGATCAGCCACGTGATCAGTGCATGATCAGTCACGTGATCAGTGTATGATCAGCCACGTGATCAGTGCATGATCAGTCTAGTGATCAGTGCATGATAGCCACGTGATCAGTGCATGGTCAGTCACGTGATGGGTGTATGATCATTCACGTGACCTGTACATGGTAGCTACATGATCATTGCATGATCAGCCACGTGAGTTCATGATAGCCACGTGATCAGTGCATGATCAGTCACGTGATCAGTGCATGATCAGTCATGTGACCAGTACATGGTGCATGGCGTGATCATGCATGATCAGCCACGTGATCAGTGCATGATAGCCACGTGATCAGTGCATGATCAGTCACGTGATCAGTGCATGATCAGTCACGTGATCAGTGCATGATCAGCCACGTGATCAGTGCATGATCAATTACGTGATCAGTGCATGATCAGTCACGTGACCAGTACATGGTAGCTACGTGATCATTGCATGATCAGCCACGTGATCAGTGCATGATAGCCACGTGATCAGTGCATGATAGCCACGTGATCAGTGCATGATCAGTCATGTGATACGTGTGTGATCAGCCACGTGATCAGTGCATGATATCCACGTGATCAGTGCATGACAGCCACGTGATCAGTGCATGAGAGCCACGTGATCAGTGCATGATCAGTCACGTGATACATGTGTGATCAGCCACGTGATCAGTGCATGATGAGCCACGTGATCAGTGCAGGATCAATTACGTGATCAGTGCATGATCAGTCACGTGACCAGTACATGGTTGCTACGTGATCGTTGCATGATCAGCCACGTGAGCAGAGCATGATAGCCACGTGATCAGTGCATGATCAGTCACGTGATCAGTACATGATCAGTCACGTGAACAGTGCATGATCATTTACGTGATCTTTGCATGATCAGTCACGTGACCAGTATATGGTTGCTACGTGATCATTCCATGACGAGCCACGTGAGCAGTGCATGATAGCCACGTGATGTGTGCATGAGTTACGTGAGCAGAGTATGATCAGCCACGTGATCAGTGCATGAGTGCCACGTGATCAGTGCATGATATGTCACGTGACAGGTGTGTGATCAGCCACGTGAACAGTGCATGTTCAGCCACGTGATCAGTGCATGATAGCCACGTGATCAGTGCATGATCAGTTACGTGAGCAGTGTATGATCAGCCACGTGATCAGTGCATGGTCAGACACGTGAACAGTGTATGATCAGCCACGTGATCAGTGCATGATATCCAAGTGATCAGTGCATGATCATCACGTGATCAGTGTATGATCAGCCACGTGAACAGTGCATGCTCAGTCACGTGATCTGGGCCTGCTGAGCTGCGTGATTACTGTCTGCTCATCTGCTTGACAATTGCCAGCTGAGCTGCACGATTCCTGCCTGTCATCTGCTTGACAATTGCCAGCTGTGCTGCGTAATTCCTGCCTGCTCAGCTGCTTGATTATTGCCAGCTGAGCAGCATGATTCCTCACACCTGAGTTCCATGATTATTGCCTGCTGACTGTTTGATTCGTGCCTACTCAGCTCTTTGTTTATTGCCTCCAGAGGCACATGATCAGTGTATGATAGCAAACATGATCAGCGCATGATCAGTCACATGATCAGCGCCATTAAGTCACGTGATCACTACATGATAGTCATGTGATCAGTCCATGCTCAGTCACGGTATCAGTGCATGATCAGCCACGTGATCAGTGCATGATCTGTCACAAGATTAGTGTATGATCATCCACGTGATCAGTGCATGGGCAGTCATGTGATCAGTGCATGATATAGACGTGATCAGTGCATGATCAGTCTCGTGATCAGTGCATGATAGCCACGTGATCAGTGCATGATCAGTCACCTGATGGGTGTATGATCATTCACGTGACCTGTACATGGTAGCTACATGATCATTGCATGATCAGCCACGTGAGTAGTGCATGATAGCCACGTGATCACTGCATGATCAGTCACGTGATCAGTGCATGATCAGTCATGTGACCAGTACATGGTAGCTGCGTGATCATGGCATGATCAGCCACGTGAGCAGTGCATGATCAGCCACGTGATCAGTGCATGATCAGTCACGTGATCAGTGCATGATCAGCCACGTGATCAGTGCATGATCAGGCACGTGATCAGTGCATGTCAGCCACGTGATCAGTGCATGATAGCCACGTGATCAGTGCATGATCAGTCACGTGATCAGTGCATGATCAGTCATGTGATCAGTGTATGATCAGCCACGTGATCAGTGCATGATCAGCCACATGATCAGTGCATGATCAATTACGTGATCAGTGCATGATCAGTCACGTGACCAGTACATGGTAGCTACGTGATCATTGCATGATCAGCCACGTGATCAGTGCATGATAGCCACGTGATCAGTGCATGATCAGTCACGTGATCGTGTGTGATCAGCCACGTGATCAGTGCATGATATCCACGTGATCAGTGCATGATCAGCCACGTGATCAGTGCATGAGAGCCACGTGATCAGTGCATGATCAGTCACGTGATACAGTGTGATCAGCCACGTGATCAGTGCATGATGAGCCACGTGATCAGTGCATGATCAATTACGTGATCAGTGCATGATCAGTCACGTGATCAGTACATGGTTGCTACGTGATCGTGCATGATCAGCCACGTGAGCAGTGCATGATAGCCACGTGATCAGTGCATGATCAGTCACGTGATCAGTGCATGATCAGTCACGTGATCAGTGCATGATCAGTTACGTGATCAGTGCATGATCAGTCACGTGATCAGTGCATGGTCAGCCACGTGATCAGTGCATGATCAGCCACGTGATCAGTGCATGATAGCCACGTGATCAGTGCATGATCATCACGTGATCAGTGTATGATCAGCCACGTGAACAGTGCATGCTCAGTCACGTGATCTGGGCCTGCTGAGCTGCGTGATTACTGTCTGCTCATCTGCTTGACAATTGCCAGCTGAGCTGCACGATTCCTGCCTGTCATCTGCTTGACAATTGCCAGCTGTGCTGCGTAATTCCTGCCTGCTCAGCTGCTTGATTATTGCCAGCTGAGCAGCATGATTCCTCACACCTGAGTTCCATGATTATTGCCTGCTGACTGTTTGATTCGTGCCTACTCAGCTCTTTGTTTATTGCCTCCAGAGGCACATGATCAGTGTATGATAGCAAACATGATCAGCGCATGATCAGTCACATGATCAGCGCCATTAAGTCACGTGATCACTACATGATAGTCATGTGATCAGTCCATGCTCAGTCACGGTATCAGTGCATGATCAGCCACGTGATCAGTGCATGATCTGTCACAAGATTAGTGTATGATCATCCACGTGATCAGTGCATGGGCAGTCATGTGATCAGTGCATGATATAGACGTGATCAGTGCATGATCAGTCTCGTGATCAGTGCATGATAGCCACGTGATCAGTGCATGATCAGTCACCTGATGGGTGTATGATCATTCACGTGACCTGTACATGGTAGCTACATGATCATTGCATGATCAGCCACGTGAGTAGTGCATGATAGCCACGTGATCACTGCATGATCAGTCACGTGATCAGTGCATGATCAGTCATGTGACCAGTACATGGTAGCTGCGTGATCATGGCATGATCAGCCACGTGAGCAGTGCATGATAGCCACGTGATCAGTGCATGATCAGACGTGATCAGTGCATGATCAGTCACGTGATCAGTGCATGATCAGCCACGTGATCAGTGCATGATCAGGCACGTGATCAGTGTATGATCAGCCATGATCAGTGCATGATAGCCACGTGATCAGTGCATGATCAGTCACGTGATCAGTGCATGATCAGTTACGTGATCAGTGTATGATCAGCCACGTGATCAGTGCATGATCAGCCACATGATCAGTGCATGATCAATTACGTGATCAGTGCATGATCAGTCACGTGACCAGTACATGGTAGCTACGTGATCATTGCATGATCAGCCACGTGATCAGTGCATGATAGCCACGTGATCAGTGCATGATAGCCACGTGATCAGTGCATGATCAGTCATGTGATACGTGTGATCAGCCACGTGATCAGTGCATGATAGCCACGTGATCAGTGCATGATAGCCACGTGATCAGTGCATGATCAGTCACGTGATACATGTGTGATCAGCCACGTGATCAGTGCATGATGAGCCACGTGATCAGTGCATGATCAATTACGTGATCAGTGCATGATCAGTCACGTGACCAGTACATGGTTGCTACGTGATCGTGCATGATCAGCCACGTGAGCAGTGCATGATAGCCACGTGATCAGTGCATGATCAGTCACGTGATCAGTGCATGATCAGTCACGTGAACAGTGCATGATCATTTACGTGATCTTTGCATGATCAGTCACGTACCAGTATATGGTTGCTACGTGATCATTCCATGAGCCACGTGAGCAGTGCATGATAGCCACGTGATGTGTGCATGAGTTACGTGAGCAGAGTATGATCAGCCACGTGATCAGTGCATGAGTGCCACGTGATCAGTGCATGATATGTCACGTGACAGGTGTGTGATCAGCCACGTGAACAGTGCATGTTCAGCCACGTGATCAGTGCATGATAGCCACGTGATCAGTGCATGATCAGTTACGTGATCAGTGTATGATCAGCCACGTGATCAGTGCATGATCAGACACGTGATCAGTGTATGATCAGCCACGTGATCAGTGCATGATATCCAAGTGATCAGTGCATGATCATCACGTGATCAGTGCATGATCAGCCACGTGATCAGTGCATGATCAGTCACGTGATCAGTGCATGATCAGTCACGTGATCAGTGTATGATCAGCCACGTGATCAGTGCATGATCAGCCACGTGATCAGTGCATGATCAATTACGTGATCAGTGCATGATCAGTCACGTGATCAGTGCATGATAGCTACGTGATCATTGCATGATCAGCCACGTGATCAGTGCATGATAGCCACGTGATCAGTGCATGATAGCCACGTGATCAGTGCATGATCAGCCACGTGATCAGTGCATGATCAGCCACGATCAGTGCATGATCAGTCACGTGATCAGTGTGATCAGCCACGTGATCAGTGCATGATCAGCCACGTGATCAGTGCATGATCAGTCACGTGATCAGTGCATGATCAGTCACGTGATCAGTGCATGATCAGCCACGTGATCAGTGCATGATCAGTCACGTGATCAGTGCATGATAGCTACGTGATCATTGCATGATCAGCCACGTGATCAGTGCATGATAGCCACGTGATGTGCATGAGTCACGTGATCAGTGCATGATCAGCCACGTGATCAGTGCATGAGTCACGTGATCAGTGCATGATAGTCACGTGACAGTGCATGATCAGCCACGTGATCAGTGCATGATCAGCCACGTGATCAGTGCATGATCAGCCACGTGATCAGTGCATGATCAGTCACGTGATCAGTGCATGATCAGCCACGTGATCAGTGCATGATCAGTCACGTGATCAGTGCATGATCAGCCACGTGATCAGTGCATGATCAGCCACGTGATCAGTGCATGATAGCCACGTGATCAGTGCATGATCAGCCACGTGATCAGTGCATGATCAGTCACGTGATCAGTGCATGATCAGTTATGTGATCAGTGCATGATCAGCCACGTGATCAGTGCATGATCAGCCACATGATCAGTGCATGATCAATTACGTGATCAGTGCATGATCAGTCACGTGACCAGTACATGGTAGCTACGTGATCATTGCCTGATCAGCCACGTGATCAGTGCATGATAGCCACGTGATCAGTGCATGATAGCCACGTGATCAGTGCATGATCAGTCATGTGATACGTGTGTGATCAGCCACGTGATCAGTGCATGATATCCACGTGATCAGTGCATGACAGCCACGTGATCAGTGCATGAGAGCCACGTGATCAGTGCATGATCAGTCACGTGATACATGTGTGATCAGCCACGTGATCAGTGCATGATGAGCCACGTGATCAGTGCAGGATCAATTACGTGATCAGTGCATGATCAGTCACGTGACCAGTACATGGTTGCTACGTGATCGTTGCATGATCAGCCACGTGAGCAGAGCATGATAGCCACGTGATCAGTGCATGATCAGTCACGTGATCAGTACATGATCAGTCACGTGAACAGTGCATGATCATTTACGTGATCTTTGCATGATCAGTCACGTGACCAGTATATGGTTGCTACGTGATCATTCCATGACGCCACGTGAGCAGTGCATGATAGCCACGTGATGTGTGCATGAGTTACGTGAGCAGAGTATGATCAGCCACGTGATCAGTGCATGAGTGCCACGTGATCAGTGCATGATATGTCACGTGACAGGTGTGTGATCAGCCACGTGAACAGTGCATGTTCAGCCACGTGATCAGTGCATGATAGCCACGTGATCAGTGCATGATCAGTTACGTGAGCAGTGTATGATCAGCCACGTGATCAGTGCATGGTCAGACACGTGAACAGTGTATGATCAGCCACGTGATCAGTGCATGATATCCAAGTGATCAGTGCATGATCATCACGTGATCAGTGTATGATCAGCCACGTGAACAGTGCATGCTCAGTCACGTGATCTGGGCCTGCTGAGCTGCGTGATTACTGTCTGCTCATCTGCTTGACAATTGCCAGCTGAGCTGCACGATTCCTGCCTGCTCAGCTGCTTGATTATTGCCAGCTGAGCAGCATGATTCCTCACACCTGAGTTCCATGATTATTGCCTGCTGACTGTTTGATTCGTGCCTACTCAGCTCTTTGTTTATTGCCTCCAGAGGCACATGATCAGTGTATGATAGCAAACATGATCAGCGCATGATCAGTCACATGATCAGCGCCATTAAGTCACGTGATCACTACATGATAGTCATGTGATCAGTCCATGCTCAGTCACGGTATCAGTGCATGATCAGCCACGTGATCAGTGCATGATCTGTCACAAGATTAGTGTATGATCATCCACGTGATCAGTGCATGGGCAGTCATGTGATCAGTGCATGATATAGACGTGATCAGTGCATGATCAGTCTCGTGATCAGTGCATGATAGCCACGTGATCAGTGCATGATCAGTCACCTGATGGGTGTATGATCATTCACGTGACCTGTACATGGTAGCTACATGATCATTGCATGATCAGCCACGTGAGTAGCATGATAGCCACGTGATCACTGCATGATCAGTCACGTGATCAGTGCATGATCAGTCATGTGACCAGTACATGGTAGCTGCGTGATCATGCATGATCAGCCACGTGAGCAGTGCATGATAGCCACGTGATCAGTGCATGATCAGTCACGTGATCAGTGCATGATCAGTCACGTGATCAGTGCATGATCAGCCACGTGATCAGTGCATGATCAGTCACGTGATCAGTGCATGATCAGCCACGTGATCAGTGCATGATCAGCCACGTGATCAGTGCATGATCAGTCACGTGATCAGTGCATGATCAGCCACGTGATCAGTGCATGATAGCCACGTGATCAGTGCATGATCAGTCACGTGATCAGTGCATGATCAGTTACGTGATCAGTGCATGATCAGCCACGTGATCAGTGCATGATCAGCCACGTGATCAGTGCATGATCAGTACGTGATCAGTGCATGATCAGTCACGTGATCAGTGCATGGTAGCTACGTGATCATGCATGATCAGCCACGTGATCAGTGCATGATAGCCACGTGATCAGTGCATGATAGCCACGTGATCAGTGCATGATCAGTCACGTGATAGTGTGATCAGCCACGTGATCAGTGCATGATAGCCACGTGATCAGTGCATGATCAGCCACGTGATCAGTGCATGATAGCCACGTGATCAGTGCATGATCAGTCACGTGATCATGCATGATCAGCCACGTGATCAGTGCATGATCAGCCACGTGATCAGTGCATGATCAATTACGTGATCAGTGCATGATCAGTCACGTGATCAGTGCATGATCAGCCACGATCATCAGCATGATCAGCCACGTGATCAGTGCATGATCAGTCACGTGATCAGTGCATGATCAGCCACGTGATCAGTGCATGATCAGCCACGTGATCAGTGCATGATCAGCCACGTGATCAGTGCATGATCACCGTGATCAGTGCATGATCCACGTGATCAGTGCATGATCAGCCACGTGATCAGTGCATGATCAGCCACGTGATCAGTGCATGATCAGCCACGTGATCAGTGCATGATCAGCCACGTGATCAGTGCATGATCAGCCACGTGATCAGTGCATGATCAGCCACGTGATCAGTGCATGATCAATTACGTGATCAGTGCATGATCAGTCACGTGATCAGTGCATGATCAGCCACGTGATCAGTGCATGATCAGTCACGTGATCAGTACATGATCAGTCACGTGATCAGTGCATGATCATTTACGTGATCAGTGCATGATCAGTCACGTGACCAGTATATGGTAGCTACGTGATCATTGCATGACAGCCACGTGATCAGTGCATGATAGCCACGTGATGTGTGCATGAGTTACGTGATCAGTGTATGATCAGCCACGTGATCAGTGCATGAGTGCCACGTGATCAGTGCATGATATGTCACGTGACAGTGTGTGATCAGCCACGTGAACAGTGCATGTTCAGCCACGTGATCAGTGCATGATAGCCACGTGATCAGTGCATGATCAGTTACGTGATCAGTGTATGATCAGCCACGTGATCAGTGCATGGTCAGACACGTGAACAGTGTATGATCAGCCACGTGATCAGTGCATGATATCCACGTGATCAGTGCATGATCATCACGTGATCAGTGTATGATCAGCCACGTGAACAGTGCATGCTCAGTCACGTGATCTGGGCCTGCTGAGCTGCGTGATTACTGTCTGCTCATCTGCTTGACAATTGCCAGCTGAGCTGCACGATTCCTGCCTGCTCAGCTGCTTGATTATTGCCAGCTGAGCAGCATGATTCCTCACACCTGAGTTCCATGATTATTGCCTGCTGACTGTTTGATTCGTGCCTACTCAGCTCTTTGTTTATTGCCTCCAGAGGCACATGATCAGTGTATGATAGCAAACATGATCAGCGCATGATCAGTCACATGATCAGCGCCATTAAGTCACGTGATCACTACATGATAGTCATGTGATCAGTCCATGCTCAGTCACGGTATCAGTGCATGATCAGCCACGTGATCAGTGCATGATCTGTCACATGATTAGTGTATGATCATCCACGTGATCAGTGCATGGCAGTCATGTGATCAGTGCATGATATAGACGTGATCAGTGCATGATCAGTCACGTGATCAGTGCATGATAGCCACGTGATCAGTGCATGATCAGTCACCTGATGGGTGTATGATCATTCACGTGACCTGTACATGGTAGCTACATGATCATTGCATGATCAGCCACGTGAGTAGTGCATGATAGCCACGTGATCAGTGCATGATCAGTCACGTGATCAGTGCATGATCAGTCACGTGACCAGTACATGGTAGCTGCGTGATCATGCATGATCAGCCACGTGATCAGTGCATGATAGCCACGTGATCAGTGCATGATCAGTCACGTGATCAGTGCATGATCAGTCACGTGATCAGTGCATGATCAGCCACGTGATCAGTGCATGATCAATTACGTGATCAGTGCATGATCAGTCACGTGATCAGTGCATGATAGCCACGTGATCAGTGCATGATCAGCCACGTGATCAGTGCATGATCAGCCACGTGATCAGTGCATGATAGCCACGTGATCAGTGCATGATCAGTCACGTGATCAGTGCATGATCAGTCACGTGACCAGTACATGATAGCTGCGTGATCATGCATGATCAGCCACGTGATCAGTGCATGATAGCCACGTGATCAGTGCATGATCAGTCACGTGATCAGTGCATGATCAGTCACGTGATCAGTGCATGATCAGCCACGTGATCAGTGCATGATCATGCACGTGATCAGTGCATGATCAGCCACGTGATCAGTGCATGATAGCCACGTGATCAGTGCATGATCAGTCACGTGATCAGTGCATGATCAGTTACGTGATCAGTGCATGATCAGCCACGTGATCAGTGCATGATCAGCCACGTGATCAGTGCATGATCAATTACGTGATCAGTGCATGATCAGTCACGTGATCAGTACATGGTAGCTACGTGATCAGTGCATGATCAGCCACGTGATCAGTGCATGATCAGCCACGTGATCAGTGCATGATAGCCACGTGATCAGTGCATGATCAGTCATGTGATACGTGTGTGATCAGCCACGTGATCAGTGCATGATATCCACGTGATCAGTGCATGACAGCCACGTGATCAGTGCATGATAGCCACGTGATCAGTGCATGATCAGTCACGTGATACATGTGTGATCAGCCACGTGATCAGTGCATGATGAGCCACGTGATCAGTGCAGGATCAATTACGTGATCAGTGCATGATCAGTCACGTGACCAGTACATGGTTGCTACGTGATCGTTGCATGATCAGCCACGTGAGCAGAGCATGATAGCCACGTGATCAGTGCATGATCAGTCACGTGATCAGTACATGATCAGTCACGTGAACAGTGCATGATCATTTACGTGATCTTGCATGATCAGTCACGTGACCAGTATATGGTAGCTACGTGATCATTCCATGACGAGCCACGTGAGCAGTGCATGATAGCCACGTGATGTGTGCATGAGTTACGTGAGCAGAGTATGATCAGCCACGTGATCAGTGCATGAGTGCCACGTGATCAGTGCATGATATGTCACGTGACAGGTGTGTGATCAGCCACGTGAACAGTGCATGTTCAGCCACGTGATCAGTGCATGATAGCCACGTGATCAGTGCATGATCAGTTACGTGAGCAGTGTATGATCAGCCACGTGATCAGTGCATGGTCAGACACGTGAACAGTGTATGATCAGCCACGTGATCAGTGCATGATATCCAAGTGATCAGTGCATGATCATCACGTGATCAGTGTATGATCAGCCACGTGAACAGTGCATGCTCAGTCACGTGATCTGGGCCTGCTGAGCTGCGTGATTACTGTCTGCTCATCTGCTTGACAATTGCCAGCTGAGCTGCACGATTCCTGCCTGTCATCTGCTTGACAATTGCCAGCTGTGCTGCGTAATTCCTGCCTGCTCAGCTGCTTGATTATTGCCAGCTGAGCAGCATGATTCCTCACACCTGAGTTCCATGATTATTGCCTGCTGACTGTTTGATTCGTGCCTACTCAGCTCTTTGTTTATTGCCTCCAGAGGCACATGATCAGTGTATGATAGCAAACATGATCAGCGCATGATCAGTCACATGATCAGCGCCATTAAGTCACGTGATCACTACATGATAGTCATGTGATCAGTCCATGCTCAGTCACGGTATCAGTGCATGATCAGCCACGTGATCAGTGCATGATCTGTCACATGATTAGTGTATGATCATCCACGTGATCAGTGCATGGGCAGTCATGTGATCAGTGCATGATATAGACGTGATCAGTGCATGATCAGTCTCGTGATCAGTGCATGATAGCCACGTGATCAGTGCATGATCAGTCACCTGATGGGTGTATGATCATTCACGTGACCTGTACATGGTAGCTACATGATCATTGCATGATCAGCCACGTGAGTAGTGCATGATAGCCACGTGATCAGTGCATGATCAGTCACGTGATCAGTGCATGATCAGTCATGTGACCAGTACATGGTAGCTGCGTGATCATGCATGATCAGCCACGTGATCAGTGCATGATAGCCACGTGATCAGTGCATGATCAGTCACGTGATCAGTGCATGATCAGCCACGTGATCAGTGCATGATCAGACACGTGATCAGTGTATGATCAGCCACGTGATCAGTGCATGATATCCACGTGATCAGTGCATGATCATCACGTGATCAGTGCATGATCAGCCACGTGATCAGTGCATGATCAGTCACGTGATCAGGGCCTGCTGAGCTGCGTGATTACTGTCTGCTCATCTGCTTGACAATTGCCAGCTGAGCTGCACGATTCCTGCCTGATCAGCTGCTTGATTATTGCCAGCTGAGCAGCATGATTCCTCACACCTGAGTTCCATGATTATTGCCTGCTGACTGTTTGATTCGTGCCTACTCAGCTCGTGTTTATTGCCTCCAGAGGCACATGATCAGTGTATGATAGCAAACATGATCAGTGCATGATCAGTCACATGATCAGTGCCATTAAGTCACGTGATCACTACATGATAGTCATGTGATCAGTGCATGATCAGTCACGTGATCAGTGCATGATCAGCCACGTGATCAGTGCATGATCAGTTACGTGATCAGTGTATGATCATCCACGTGATCAGTGCACGGGCAGTCATGTGATCAGTGCATGATATAGACGTGATCAGTGCATGATCAGTCTCGTGATCAGTGCATGATAGCCACGTGATCAGTGCATGATCAGTCACCTGATGGGTGTATGATCATTCACGTGACATGTACATGGTAGCTACATGATCAGTGCATGATCAGCCACGTGATCAGTGCATGATAGCCACGTGATCAGTGCATGATCAGTCACGTGATCAGTGCATGATCAGTCATGTGATCAGTACATGGTAGCTGCGTGATCATGCATGATCAGCCACGTGATCAGTGCATGATAGCCACGTGATCAGTGCATGATCAGTCACGTGATCAGTGCATGATCAGTCACGTGATCAGTGCATGATCAGCCACGTGATCAGTGCATGATCAGCCACGTGATCAGTGCATGATCAGTCACGTGACAGTACATGGTAGCTACGTGATCAGTGCATGATCAGCCACGTGATCAGTGCATGATAGCCACGTGATCAGTGCATGATAGCCACGTGATCAGTGCATGATCAGTCATGTGATACGTGTGTGATCAGCCACGTGATCAGTGCATGATATCCACGTGATCAGTGCATGACAGCCACGTGATCAGTGCATGAGAGCCACGTGATCAGTGCATGATCAGTCACGTGATACATGTGTGATCAGCCACGTGATCAGTGCATGATGAGCCACGTGATCAGTGCAGGATCAATTACGTGATCAGTGCATGATCAGTCACGTGACCAGTACATGGTTGCTACGTGATCGTTGCATGATCAGCCACGTGAGCAGAGCATGATAGCCACGTGATCAGTGCATGATCAGTCACGTGATCAGTACATGATCAGTCACGTGAACAGTGCATGATCATTTACGTGATCTGTGCATGATCAGTCACGTGACCAGTATATGGTAGCTACGTGATCATTCCATGACGAGCCACGTGAGCAGTGCATGATAGCCACGTGATGTGTGCATGAGTTACGTGAGCAGAGTATGATCAGCCACGTGATCAGTGCATGAGTGCCACGTGATCAGTGCATGATATGTCACGTGACAGGTGTGTGATCAGCCACGTGAACAGTGCATGTTCAGCCACGTGATCAGTGCATGATAGCCACGTGATCAGTGCATGATCAGTTACGTGAGCAGTGTATGATCAGCCACGTGATCAGTGCATGGTCAGACACGTGAACAGTGTATGATCAGCCACGTGATCAGTGCATGATATCCAAGTGATCAGTGCATGATCATCACGTGATCAGTGTATGATCAGCCACGTGAACAGTGCATGCTCAGTCACGTGATCTGGGCCTGCTGAGCTGCGTGATTACTGTCTGCTCATCTGCTTGACAATTGCCAGCTGAGCTGCACGATTCCTGCCTGTCATCTGCTTGACAATTGCCAGCTGTGCTGCGTAATTCCTGCCTGCTCAGCTGCTTGATTATTGCCAGCTGAGCAGCATGATTCCTCACACCTGAGTTCCATGATTATTGCCTGCTGACTGTTTGATTCGTGCCTACTCAGCTCTTTGTTTATTGCCTCCAGAGGCACATGATCAGTGTATGATAGCAAACATGATCAGCGCATGATCAGTCACATGATCAGCGCCATTAAGTCACGTGATCACTACATGATAGTCATGTGATCAGTCCATGCTCAGTCACGGTATCAGTGCATGATCAGCCACGTGATCAGTGCATGATCTGTCACAAGATTAGTGTATGATCATCCACGTGATCAGTGCATGGGCAGTCATGTGATCAGTGCATGATATAGACGTGATCAGTGCATGATCAGTCTCGTGATCAGTGCATGATAGCCACGTGATCAGTGCATGATCAGTCACCTGATGGGTGTATGATCATTCACGTGACCTGTACATGGTAGCTACATGATCATTGCATGATCAGCCACGTGAGTAGTGCATGATAGCCACGTGATCACTGCATGATCAGTCACGTGATCAGTGCATGATCAGTCATGTGACCAGTACATGGTAGCTGCGTGATCATGCATGATCAGCCACGTGATCAGTGCATGATCAGCCACGTGATCAGTGCATGATCAGTCACGTGATCAGTGCATGATCAGCCACGTGATCAGTGCATGATCAGGCACGTGATCAGTGCATGTCAGCCACGTGATCAGTGCATGATAGCCACGTGATCAGTGCATGATCAGTCACGTGATCAGTGCATGATCAGTCACGTGATCAGTGTATGATCAGCCACGTGATCAGTGCATGATCAGCCACATGATCAGTGCATGATCAATTACGATCAGTGCATGATCAGTCACGTGACCAGTACATGTAGCCACGTGATCAGTGCATGATCAGCCACGTGATCAGTGCATGATAGCCACGTGATCAGTGCATGATCAGTCACGTGATCAGTGGTGATCAGCCACGTGATCAGTGCATGATATCCACGTGATCAGTGCATGATAGCCACGTGATCAGTGCATGAGAGCCACGATCAGTGCATGATCAGTCACGTGATACATGTGTGATCAGCCACGTGATCAGTGCATGATGAGCCACGTGATCAGTGCATGATCAATTACGTGATCAGTGCATGATCAGTCACGTGACCAGTACATGGTTGCTACGTGATCTTGCATGATCAGCCACGTGAGCAGTGCATGATAGCCACGTGATCAGTGCATGATCAGTCACGTGATCAGTGCATGATCAGTCACGTGATCAGTGCATGATCATTTACGTGATCAGTGCATGATCAGTCACGTGACCAGTGTATGATTGCCACGTGATCATTGCATGACAGCCACGTGATCAGTGCATGATAGCCACGTGATCAGTGCATGATCAGTTACGTGAGCAGTGTATGATCAGCCACGTGATCAGTGCATGGTCAGACACGTGAACAGTGTATGATCAGCCACGTGATCAGTGCATGATATCCAGTGATCAGTGCATGATCATCACGTGATCAGTGTATGATCAGCCACGTGAACAGTGCATGCTCAGTCACGTGATCTGGGCCTGCTGAGCTGCGTGATTACTGTCTGCTCATCTGCTTGACAATTGCCAGCTGAGCTGCACGATTCCTGCCTGTCATCTGCTTGACAATTGCCAGCTGTGCTGCGTAATTCCTGCCTGCTCAGCTGCTTGATTATTGCCAGCTGAGCAGCATGATTCCTCACACCTGAGTTCCATGATTATTGCCTGCTGACTGTTTGATTCGTGCCTACTCAGCTCTTTGTTTATTGCCTCCAGAGGCACATGATCAGTGTATGATAGCAAACATGATCAGCGCATGATCAGTCACATGATCAGCGCCATTAAGTCACGTGATCACTACATGATAGTCATGTGATCAGTCCATGCTCAGTCACGGTATCAGTGCATGATCAGCCACGTGATCAGTGCATGATCTGTCACAAGATTAGTGTATGATCATCCACGTGATCAGTGCACGGGCAGTCATGTGATCAGTGCATGATATAGACGTGAACAGTGCATGATCAGTCTCGTGATCAGTGCATGATAGCCACGTGATCAGTGCATGATCAGTCACCTGATGGGTGTATGATCATTCACGTGACCTGTACATGGTAGCTACATGATCATTGCATGATCAGCCACGTGAGTAGTGCATGATAGCCACGTGATCACTGCATGATCAGTCACGTGATCAGTGCATGATCAGTCATGTGACCAGTACATGGTAGCTGCGTGATCATGGCATGATCAGCCACGTGAGCAGTGCATGATAGCCACGTGATCAGTGCATGATCAGACGTGATCAGTGCATGATCAGTCACGTGATCAGTGCATGATCAGCCACGTGATCAGTGCATGACCAGGCACGTGATCAGTGTATGTCCAGCCAAGTGATCAGTGCATGATAGCCACGTGATCAGTGCATGATCAGTCACGTGATCAGTGCATGATCAGTTATGTGATCAGTGCATGATCAGCCACGTGATCAGTGCATGATCAGCCACATGATCAGTGCATGATCAATTACGTGATCAGTGCATGATCAGTCACGTGACCAGTACATGGTAGCCACGTGATCATTGTGATCAGCCACGTGATCAGTGCATGATAGCCACGTGATCAGTGCATGATAGCCACGTGATCAGTGCATGATCAGTCACGTGATACGTGTGTGATCAGCCACGTGATCAGTGCATGATAGCCACGTGATCAGTGCATGAGAGCCACGTGATCAGTGCATGATCAGTCACGTGATACATGTGTGATCAGCCACGTGATCAGTGCATGATGAGCCACGTGATCAGTGCATGATCAATTACGTGATCAGTGCATGATCAGTCACGTGACCAGTACATGGTTGCTACGTGATCAGTGCATGATCAGCCACGTGAGCAGTGCATGATAGCCACGTGATCAGTGCATGATCAGTCACGTGATCAGTGCATGATCAGTCACGTGACAGTGCATGATCATTTCACGTGATTTGCATGATCAGTCACGTGACCAGTATATGGTTGCTACGTGATCATTCCATGATCGTGAGCAGTGCATGATAGCCACGTGATGTGTGCATGAGTTACGTGAGCAGAGTATGATCAGCCACGTGATCGTGCATGAACGTGATCAGTGCATGAGCACGTGACAGGTGTGTCAGCCACAGCATGATCAGCCACGTGATCAGTGCATGATCAGCCACGTGATCAGTGCATGATCAGCCACGTGATCAGTGCATGATCAGACACGTGATCAGTGCATGATCAGCCACGTGATCAGTGCATGATATCCACGTGATCAGTGCATGATCATCACGTGATCAGTGCATGATAGCCACGTGATCAGTGCATGATCAGTCACGTGATCAGTGCATGATCAGTCACGTGATCAGTGCATGATCAGCCACGTGATCAGTGCATGATCAGCCACGTGATCAGTGCATGATCAATTACGTGATCAGTGCATGATCAGTCACGTGATCAGTGCATGGTAGCTACGTGATCATTGCATGATCAGCCACGTGATCAGTGCATGATAGCCACGTGATCAGTGCATGATAGCCACGTGATCAGTGCATGATCAGCCACGTGATCAGTGCATGATAGTCACGTGATCAGTGCATGATCAGTCACGTGATCATGTGATCAGCCACGTGATCAGTGCATGATCAGCCACGTGATCAGTGCATGATCAGTCACGTGATCAGTGCATGATCAGCCACGTGATCAGTGCATGATAGCCACGTGATCAGTGCATGATCAGTCACGTGATCAGTGCATGATCAGTCACGTGATCAGTGCATCATAGTCACGTGATCAGTGCATGATCAGTCACGTGATCAGTGCATGATAGCCACGTGATCAGTGCATGACAGCCACGTGATCAGTGCATGATAGCCACGTGATCAGTGCATGAGTCACGTGATCAGAGTGCATGATCAGCCACGTGATCAGTGCATGAGAGCCACGTGATCAGTGCATGATAGTCACGTGACAGGTGCATGATCAGCCACGTGATCAGTGCATGATCAGCCACGTGATCAGTGCATGATAGCCACGTGATCAGTGCATGATCAGTCACGTGATCAGTGCATGATCAGCCACGTGATCAGTGCATGATCAGTCACGTGATCAGTGCATGATAGCACGTGATCAGTGCATGATCAGCCACGTGATCAGTGCATGATAGCCACGTGATCAGTGCATGATCAGCCATGATCAGTGCATGATCAGTCACGTGATCAGTGCATGATCAGTTATGTGATCAGTGCATGATCAGCCACGTGATCAGTGCATGATCAGCCACATGATCAGTGCATGATCAATTACGTGATCAGTGCATGATCAGCCACGTGACAGCATGGTAGCTACGTGATCATTGCATGATCAGCCACGTGATCAGTGCATGATAGCCACGTGATCAGTGCATGATAGCCACGTGATCAGTGCATGATCAGTCATGTGATACGTGTGTGATCAGCCACGATCAGTGCATGATATCCACGTGATCAGTGCATGACAGCCACGTGATCAGTGCATGAGAGCCACGTGATCAGTGCATGATCAGTCACGTGATACATGTGTGATCAGCCACGTGATCAGTGCATGATGAGCCACGTGATCAGTGCATGATCAATTACGTGATCAGTGCATGATCAGTCACGTGACCAGTACATGGTTGCTACGTGATCGTTGCATGATCAGCCACGTGAGCAGAGCATGATAGCCACGTGATCAGTGCATGATCAGTCACGTGATCAGTACATGATCAGTCACGTGAACAGTGCATGATCATTTACGTGATCTTTGCATGATCAGTCACGTGACCAGTATATGGTTGCTACGTGATCATTCCATGACGAGCCACGTGAGCAGTGCATGATAGCCACGTGATGTGTGCATGAGTTACGTGAGCAGAGTATGATCAGCCACGTGATCAGTGCATGAGTGCCACGTGATCAGTGCATGATATGTCACGTGACAGGTGTGATCAGCCACGTGAACAGTGCATGTTCAGCCACGTGATCAGTGCATGATAGCCACGTGATCAGTGCATGATCAGTTACGTGAGCAGTGTATGATCAGCCACGTGATCAGTGCATGGTCAGACACGTGAACAGTGTATGATCAGCCACGTGATCAGTGCATGATATCCAAGTGATCAGTGCATGATCATCACGTGATCAGTGTATGATCAGCCACGTGAACAGTGCATGCTCAGTCACGTGATCTGGGCCTGCTGAGCTGCGTGATTACTGTCTGCTCATCTGCTTGACAATTGCCAGCTGAGCTGCACGATTCCTGCCTGCTCAGCTGCTTGATTATTGCCAGCTGAGCAGCATGATTCCTCACACCTGAGTTCCATGATTATTGCCTGCTGACTGTTTGATTCGTGCCTACTCAGCTCTTTGTTTATTGCCTCCAGAGGCACATGATCAGTGTATGATAGCAAACATGATCAGCGCATGATCAGTCACATGATCAGCGCCATTAAGTCACGTGATCACTACATGATAGTCATGTGATCAGTCCATGCTCAGTCACGGTATCAGTGCATGATCAGCCACGTGATCAGTGCATGATCTGTCACAAGATTAGTGTATGATCATCCACGTGATCAGTGCACGGGCAGTCATGTGATCAGTGCATGATATAGACGTGAACAGTGCATGATCAGTCTCGTGATCAGTGCATGATAGCCACGTGATCAGTGCATGATCAGTCACCTGATGGGTGTATGATCATTCACGTGACCTGTACATGGTAGCTACATGATCATTGCATGATCAGCCACGTGAGTAGTGCATGATAGCCACGTGATCACTGCATGATCAGTCACGTGATCAGTGCATGATCAGTCATGTGACCAGTACATGGTAGCTGCGTGATCATGCATGATCAGCCACGTGAGCAGTGCATGATAGCCACGTGATCAGTGCATGATCAGTCACGTGATCAGTGCATGATCAGTCACGTGATCAGTGCATGATCAGCCACGTGATCAGTGCATGATCAGTCACGTGATCAGTGCATGATCAGCCACGTGATCAGTGCATGATCAGCCACGTGATCAGTGCATGATCAGCCACGTGATCAGTGCGATCAGTGATCAGTGCATGATAGCCACGTGATCAGTGCATGATCAGTCACGTGATCAGTGCATGATCAGTCACGTGATCAGTGCATGATCAGCCACGTGATCAGTGCATGATCAGCCACGTGATCAGTGCATGATCAATTACGTGATCAGTGCATAGTCACGTGATCAGTGCATGGTAGCTAGTGATCAGTGCATGATCAGCCACGTGATCAGTGCATGATAGCCACGTGATCAGTGCATGATAGCCACGTGATCAGTGCATGATCAGTCACGTGATACGCATGTGATCAGCCACGTGATCAGTGCATGATAGCCACGTGATCAGTGCATGATCAGCCACGTGATCAGTGCATGATAGCCACGTGATCAGTGCATGATCAGTCACGTGATACAGTGGATCAGCCACGTGATCAGTGCATGATCAGCCACGTGATCAGTGCATGATCAGTCACGTGATCAGTGCATGATCAGTCACGTGATCAGTGCATGATCAGCCACGTGATCAGTGCATGATCAGCCACGTGATCAGTGCATGATCAGTCACGTGATCAGTGCATGATCAGTCACGTGATCAGTGCATGATCAGCCACGTGATCAGTGCATGATAGCCACGTGATCAGTGCATGATCAGTCACGTGATCAGTGCATGATCAGTCACGTGATCAGTGCATGATCAGCCACGTGATCAGTGCATGATCAGTCACGTGATCAGTGCATGATCAGCCACGTGATCAGTGCATGATCAGCACGTGATCAGTGCATGTCAGCCATGATCAGTGCATGATAGCCACGTGATCAGTGCATGATCAGCCACGTGATCAGTGCATGATCAGCCACATGATCAGTGCATGATCACCACGTGATCAGTGCATGATCAGTCACGTGATCAGTGCATGATAGCCACGATCAGTGCATGATCAGCCACGTGATCAGTGCATGATAGCCACGTGATCAGTGCATGATCAGCCACGTGATCAGTGCATGATCAGCCACGTGATCAGTGCATGATCAATCACGTGATCAGTGCATGATCAGTCACGTGATCAGTGCATGGTAGCCGTGATCAGCATGATCAGCCACGTGATCAGTGCATGATAGCCACGTGATCAGTGCATGATCAGCCACGTGATCAGTGCATGATCAGTCACGTGATCAGTGCATGATCAGCCACGTGATCAGTGCATGATATCCACGTGATCAGTGCATGATCAGCCACGTGATCAGTGCATGATAGCCACGTGATCAGTGCATGATCAGTCACGTGATCAGTGTGATCAGCCACGTGATCAGTGCATGATCAGCCACGTGATCAGTGCATGATCACCACGTGATCAGTGCATGATCAGTCACGTGACCAGTACATGGTTGCTACGTGATCGTGCATGATCAGCCACGTGATCAGTGCATGATAGCCACGTGATCAGTGCATGATCAGTCACGTGATCAGTGCATGATCAGTCACGTGATCAGTGCATGATCAGCCACGTGATCAGTGCATGATCAGCCACGTGATCAGTGCATGATAGCCACGTGATCAGTGCATGATCAGCCACGTGATCAGTGCATGATCAGTCACGTGATCAGTGCATGATCAGCCACGTGATCAGTGCATGATCAGTCACGTGATCAGTGCATGATCAGCCACGTGATCAGTGCATGATCAGTCACGTGATCAGTGCATGATCAGCCACGTGATCAGTGCATGATAGCCACGTGATCAGTGCATGATCAGCCACGTGATCAGTGCATGATCAGCCACGTGATCAGTGCATGATCACCACGTGATCAGTGCATGATCAGTCACGTGATCAGTACATGATAGCCACGTGATCAGTGCATGATCAGCCACGTGATCAGTGCATGATAGCCACGTGATCAGTGCATGATAGCCACGTGATCAGTGCATGATCAGTCACGTGATAGTGCATGATCAGCCACGTGATCAGTGCATGATAGCCACGTGATCAGTGCATGACAGCCACGTGATCAGTGCATGATCAGCCACGTGATCAGTGCATGATCAGTCACGTGATCATGCATGATCAGCCACGTGATCAGTGCATGATCAGCCACGTGATCAGTGCATGATCAGTCACGTGATCAGTGCATGATCAGTCACGTGATCAGTGCATGGTAGCCACGTGATCGGCATGATCAGCCACGTGATCAGTGCATGATAGCCACGTGATCAGTGCATGATCAGCCACGTGATCAGTGCATGATCAGCCACGTGATCAGTGCATGATCATTTACGTGATCAGTGCAGTGCATGATCAGCCACGTGATCAGTGCATGATAGCCACGTGATCAGTGCATGATCAGCCACGTGATCAGTGCATGATCAGTCACGTGATCAGTGCATGATCAGCCACGTGATCAGTGCATGATCAGTCACGTGATCAGTGCATGATCAGCCACGTGATCAGTGCATGATCAGCCACGTGATCAGTGCATGATCAGCCACGTGATCAGTGCATGATCAGCCACGATCAGTGCATGATCAGCCACGTGATCAGTGCATGATCAGCCACGTGATCAGTGCATGATCAGTCACGTGATCAGTGCATGATCAGCACGTGATCAGTGCATGATAGCCACGTGATCAGTGCATGATCAGCCACGTGATCAGTGCATGATAGCCACGTGATCAGTGCATGATAGCCACGTGATCAGTGCATGATCAGTCACGTGATACGCATGATCGTCGCCACGATCAGTGCATGATATCCACGTGATCAGTGCATGACAGCCACGTGATCAGTGCATGAGAGCCACGTGATCAGTGCATGATCAGTCACGTGATCATGTGTGATCAGCCACGTGATCAGTGCATGATGAGCCACGTGATCAGTGCATGATCAATTACGTGATCAGTGCATGATCAGTCACGTGATCAGTACATGGCTGTGATCGTGCATGATCAGCCACGTGATCAGTGCATGATAGCCACGTGATCAGTGCATGATCAGTCACGTGATCAGTGCATGATCAGTCACGTGATCAGTGCATGATCAGCACGTGATCAGTGCATGATCAGCCACGTGATCAGTGCATGATAGCCACGTGATCAGTGCATGATCAGTCACGTGATCAGTGCATGATCAGCCACGTGATCAGTGCATGATCAGTCACGTGATCAGTGCATGATCAGCCACGTGATCAGTGCATGATCAGCCACGTGATCAGTGCATGATCAGCCACGTGATCAGTGCATGATAGCCACGTGATCAGTGCATGATCAGCCACGTGATCAGTGCATGATCAGCCACGTGATCAGTGCATGATCAGTTACGTGATCAGTGCATGATCAGTCACGTGATCAGTGCATGGTAGCTACGTGATCAGTGCATGATCAGCCACGTGATCAGTGCATGATAGCCACGTGATCAGTGCATGATCAGTCACGTGATCAGTGCATGATCAGCCACGTGATCAGTGCATGATCAGCCACGTGATCAGTGCATGATCAGTCACGTGATCAGTGCATGATCAGCCACGTGATCAGTGCATGATCAGCACGTGATCAGTGCATGATCAGCCACGTGATCAGTGCATGATAGCCACGTGATCAGTGCATGATCAGCACGTGATCAGTGCATGATCAGTCACGTGATCAGTGTGATCAGCCACGTGATCAGTGCATGATCAGCCACGTGATCAGTGCATGATCAATCACGTGATCAGTGCATGATCAGTCACGTGATCAGTACATGGTAGCACGTGATCAGTGCATGATCAGCCACGTGATCAGTGCATGATAGCCACGTGATCAGTGCATGATAGCCACGTGATCAGTGCATGATCAGTCACGTGATCAGTGCATGATCAGCCACGTGATCAGTGCATGATATCCACGTGATCAGTGCATGATCAGCCACGTGATCAGTGCATGATAGCCACGTGATCAGTGCATGATCAGTCACGTGATCAGTGCATGATCAGCCACGTGATCAGTGCATGATCAGCCACGTGATCAGTGCATGATCAGTCACGTGATCAGTGCATGATCAGTCACGTGACCAGTACATGACGCGTGATCATGCATGATCAGCCACGTGATCAGTGCATGATAGCCACGTGATCAGTGCATGATCAGTCACGTGATCAGTGCATGATCAGTCACGTCATCATGATGATCAGCACGTGATCAGTGCATGATCAGCCACGTGATCAGTGCATGATAGCCACGTGATCAGTGCATGATCAGTCACGTGATCAGTGCATGATCAGTCACGTGATCAGTGCATGATCAGCCACGTGATCAGTGCATGATCAGCCACGTGATCAGTGCATGATCAGCCACGTGATCAGTGCATGATCAGTCACGTGATCAGTGCATGATCAGCCACGTGATCAGTGCATGATCAGCCACGTGATCAGTGCATGATCAGCCACGTGATCAGTGCATGATCAGCCACGTGATCAGTGCATGATCAGCCACGTGATCAGTGCATGATCAGTCACGTGATCAGTGCATGATAGCCACGTGATCAGTGCATGATCAGCCACGTGATCAGTGCATGATAGCCACGTGATCAGTGCATGATCAGTCACGTGATCAGTGCATGATCAGCCACGTGATCAGTGCATGATCAGCCACGTGATCAGTGCATGATCAGTCACGTGATCAGTGCATGATCAGCTACGTGATCAGTGCATGATCAGCCACGTGATCAGTGCATGATCAGCCACGTGATCAGTGCATGATCAGCCACGTGATCAGTGCATGATCAGCCACGTGATCAGTGCATGATCAGCCACGTGATCAGTGCATGATCAGCCACGTGATCAGTGCATGATCAGCCACGTGATCAGTGCATGATCAGCACGTGATCAGTGCATGATCAGTCACGTGATCAGTGCATGATCAGCCACGTGATCAGTGCATGATCAGCCACGTGATCAGTGCATGATCAATTACGTGATCAGTGCATGATCAGTCACGTGATCAGTGCATGATCAGCCACGTGATCAGTGCATGATCAGCCACGTGATCAGTGCATGATAGCCACGTGATCAGTGCATGATCAGCCACGTGATCAGTGCATGATCAGTCACGTGATCAGTGCATGATCAGCCACGTGATCAGTGCATGATCAGCCACGTGATCAGTGCATGATAGCCACGTGATCAGTGCATGATCAGTCACGTGATCAGTGCATGATCAGTCACGTGATCAGTGCATGATCAGCCACGTGATCAGTGCATGATCAGTCACGTGATCAGTGCATGATCAGCCACGTGATCAGTGCATGATCAGCACGTGATCAGTGCATGATCAGCCACGTGATCAGTGCATGATCAGCCACGTGATCAGTGCATGATCAGCCACGTGATCAGTGCATGATCAGCCACGTGATCAGTGCATGATCAACACGTGATCAGTGCATGATCAGTCACGTGATCAGTGCATGATAGCTACGTGATCAGTGCATGATCAGCCACGTGATCAGTGCATGATCAGCCACGTGATCAGTGCATGATAGCCACGTGATCAGTGCATGATCAGTCACGTGATCAGTGCATGATCAGCCACGTGATCAGTGCATGATCATCCACGTGATCAGTGCATGATCAGCCACGTGATCAGTGCATGATCAGCCACGTGATCAGTGCATGATCAGTCACGTGATCAGTGCATGATCAGCCACGTGATCAGTGCATGATCAGCCACGTGATCAGTGCATGATCAGCCACGTGATCAGTGCATGATCAGTCACGTGATCAGTGCATGATCAGCACGTGATCAGTGCATGATCAGCCACGTGATCAGTGCATGATAGCCACGTGATCAGTGCATGATCAGCCACGTGATCAGTGCATGATCAGTCACGTGATCAGTGCATGATCAGTCACGTGATCAGTGCATGATCAGCCACGTGATCAGTGCATGATAGCCACGTGATCAGTGCATGATCAGTCACGTGATCAGTGCATGATCAGTCACGTGATCAGTGCATGATCAGCCACGTGATCAGTGCATGATCAGTCACACGTGATCAGTGCATGATCAGCCACGTGATCAGTGCATGATCAGTCACGTGATCAGTGCATGATCAGCCACGTGATCAGTGCATGATCAGCCACGTGATCAGTGCATGATCAGCCACGTGATCAGTGCATGATCAGCCACGTGATCAGTGCATGATCAGCCACGTGATCAGTGCATGATCAGTCACGTGATCAGTGCATGATAGCCACGTGATCAGTGCATGATCAGCCACGTGATCAGTGCATGATAGCCACGTGATCAGTGCATGATCAGCCACGTGATCAGTGCATGATCAGTCACGTGATCAGTGCATGATCAGCCACGTGATCAGTGCATGATATCCACGTGATCAGTGCATGATCAGCCACGTGATCAGTGCATGATCAGCCACGTGATCAGTGCATGATCAGTCACGTGATCATGTGCATGATCAGCCACGTGATCAGTGCATGATCAGCCACGTGATCAGTGCATGATCAGTCACGTGATCAGTGCATGATCAGCACGTGATCAGTGCATGATCAGCACGTGATCAGTGCATGATCAGCCACGTGATCAGTGCATGATCAGTCACGTGATCAGTGCATGATCAGCCACGTGATCAGTGCATGATCAGTCACGTGATCAGTGCATGATCAGCCACGTGATCAGTGCATGATCAGTCACGTGATCAGTGCATGATCAGCCACGTGATCAGTGCATGATCAGTCACGTGATCAGTGCATGATCAGCCACGTGATCAGTGCATGATCAGTCACGTGATCAGTGCATGATCAGCCACGTGATCAGTGCATGATCAGTCACGTGATCAGTGCATGATCAGCACGTGATCAGTGCATGATAGCCACGTGATCAGTGCATGATCAGCCACGTGATCAGTGCATGATCAGCCACGTGATCAGTGCATGATCAGTCACGTGATCAGTGCATGATCAGTCACGTGATCAGTGCATGATAGCCACGTGATCAGTGCATGATCAGCCACGTGATCAGTGCATGATAGCCACGTGATCAGTGCATGATCAGTCACGTGATCAGTGCATGATCAGCCACGTGATCAGTGCATGATCAGCCACGTGATCAGTGCATGATCAGTCACGTGATCAGTGCATGATCAGCCACGTGATCAGTGCATGATCAGTCACGTGATCAGTGCATGATCAGCCACGTGATCAGTGCATGATAGCCACGTGATCAGTGCATGATCAGTCACGTGATCAGTGCATGATCAGTCACGTGATCAGTGCATGATCAGCCACGTGATCAGTGCATGATCAGCCACGTGATCAGTGCATGATCAGCCACGTGATCAGTGCATGATCAGCACGTGATCAGTGCATGACAGCACGTGATCAGTGCATGATCAGCCACGTGATCAGTGCATGATAGCCACGTGATCAGTGCATGATCAGCCACGTGATCAGTGCATGATCAGTCACGTGATCAGTGCATGATCAGCCACGTGATCAGTGCATGATAGCCACGTGATCAGTGCATGATCAGCCACGTGATCAGTGCATGATAGCCACGTGATCAGTGCATGATCAGTCACGTGATCAGTGCATGATCAGCCACGTGATCAGTGCATGATCAGCCACGTGATCAGTGCATGATCAGCCACGTGATCAGTGCATGATCAGCCACGTGATCAGTGCATGATCAGTCACGTGATCAGTGCATGATCAGCCACGTGATCAGTGCATGTAGCCACGTGATCAGTGCATGATCAGCCACGTGATCAGTGCATGATCAGCCACGTGATCAGTGCATGATCAGCCACGTGATCAGTGCATGATCAGCCACGTGATCAGTGCATGATCAGCCACGTGATCAGTGCATGATAGCCACGTGATCAGTGCATGATCAGCCACGTGATCAGTGCATGATCAGCCACGTGATCAGTGCATGATCAGTCACGTGATCAGTGCATGATCAGCCACGTGATCAGTGCATGATCAGCCACGTGATCAGTGCATGATCAGCCACGTGATCAGTGCATGATCAGTCACGTGATCAGTGCATGATAGCTACGTGATCAGTGCATGATCAGCCACGTGATCAGTGCATGATAGCCACGTGATCAGTGCATGATCAGCCACGTGATCAGTGCATGATCAGCCACGTGATCAGTGCATGATCAGCCACGTGATCAGTGCATGATCAGCCACGTGATCAGTGCATGATAGCCACGTGATCAGTGCATGATCAGTCACGTGATCAGTGCATGATCAGTCACGTGATCAGTGCATGATCAGCCACGTGATCAGTGCATGATCAGTCACGTGATCAGTGCATGATCAGCCACGTGATCAGTGCATGATCAGCACGTGATCAGTGCATGATCAGCCACGTGATCAGTGCATGATAGCCACGTGATCAGTGCATGATCAGCCACGTGATCAGTGCATGATCAGCCACGTGATCAGTGCATGATCAGTCACGTGATCAGTGCATGATCAGTCACGTGATCAGTGCATGATAGCCACGTGATCAGTGCATGATCAGCCACGTGATCAGTGCATGATAGCCACGTGATCAGTGCATGATAGCCACGTGATCAGTGCATGATCAGTCACGTGATCAGTGCATGATCAGCCACGTGATCAGTGCATGATATCCACGTGATCAGTGCATGATCAGCCACGTGATCAGTGCATGATCAGCCACGTGATCAGTGCATGATCAGTCACGTGATCAGTGCATGATCAGCCACGTGATCAGTGCATGATCAGCACGTGATCAGTGCATGATCAGCACGTGATCAGTGCATGATCAGTCACGTGATCAGTATGATCAGCACGTGATCAGTGCATGATCAGCCACGTGATCAGTGCATGATAGCCACGTGATCAGTGCATGATCAGTCACGTGATCAGTGCATGATCAGTCACGTGATCAGTGCAGTGATCATTACCGTGATCAGTGCATGATCAGCCACGTGATCAGTGCATGATAGCCACGTGATCAGTGCATGATCAGTCACGTGATCAGTGCATGATCAGTCACGTGATCAGTGCATGATCAGTCACGTGATCAGTGCATGATCAGTCACGTGATCAGTGCATGATCAGCCACGTGATCAGTGCATGATCAGCCACGTGATCAGTGCATGATCAGCCACGTGATCAGTGCATGATCAGCCACGTGATCAGTGCATGATCAGCCACGTGATCAGTGCATGATCAGCCACGTGATCAGTGCATGATCAGTCACGTGATCAGTGCATGATCAGTCACGTGACCAGTACATGTAGCCACGTGATCAGTGCATGATCAGCCACGTGATCAGTGCATGATCAGCCACGTGATCAGTGCATGATAGCCACGTGATCAGTGCATGATCAGTCATGTGATAGTGCATGATCAGCCACGTGATCAGTGCATGATATCCACGTGATCAGTGCATGATCAGCCACGTGATCAGTGCATGATAGCCACGTGATCAGTGCATGATCAGTCACGTGATCATGCATGATCAGCCACGTGATCAGTGCATGATCAGCACGTGATCAGTGCATGATCAATTACGTGATCAGTGCATGATCAGTCACGTGATCAGTGCATGATAGCTACGTGATCAGTGCATGATCAGCCACGTGATCAGTGCATGATCAGCCACGTGATCAGTGCATGATCAGTCACGTGATCAGTGCATGATCAGTCACGTGATCAGTGCATGATCAGTCATGATCAGTGCATGATCAGCCACGTGATCAGTGCATGATAGCCACGTGATCAGTGCATGATCAGTCACGTGATCAGTGCATGATCAGTCACGTGATCAGTGCATGATCAGCCACGTGATCAGTGCATGATCAGTCACGTGATCAGTGCATGATCAGCCACGTGATCAGTGCATGATCAGTCACGTGATCAGTGCATGATCAGCCACGTGATCAGTGCATGATCAGCCACGTGATCAGTGCATGATCAGCCACGTGATCAGTGCATGATCAGCCACGTGATCAGTGCATGATCAGCCACGTGATCAGTGCATGATAGCCACGTGATCAGTGCATGATCAGCCACGTGATCAGTGCATGATCAGCCACGTGATCAGTGCATGATCAGCACGTGATCAGTGCATGATCAGTCACGTGATCAGTACATGGTAGCACGTGATCAGTGCATGATCAGCCACGTGATCAGTGCATGATAGCCACGTGATCAGTGCATGATCAGCCACGTGATCAGTGCATGATCAGTCATGTGATAGTGCATGATCAGCCACGTGATCAGTGCATGATAGCCACGTGATCAGTGCATGAGCCACGTGATCAGTGCATGAGAGCCACGTGATCAGTGCATGATCAGTCACGTGATCATGTGTGATCAGCCACGTGATCAGTGCATGATCAGCCACGTGATCAGTGCATGATCAATACGTGATCAGTGCATGATCAGTCACGTGATCAGTGCATGGTAGCTACGTGATCAGTGCATGATCAGCCACGTGATCAGTGCATGATAGCCACGTGATCAGTGCATGATCAGTCACGTGATCAGTGCATGATCAGTCACGTGATCAGTGCATGATCAGCCACGTGATCAGTGCATGATCAGCCACGTGATCAGTGCATGATAGCCACGTGATCAGTGCATGATCAGTCACGTGATCAGTGCATGATCAGTCACGTGATCAGTGCATGATCAGCCACGTGATCAGTGCATGATCAGTCACGTGATCAGTGCATGATCAGCCACGTGATCAGTGCATGATCAGTCACGTGATCAGTGCATGATCAGCCACGTGATCAGTGCATGATAGCCACGTGATCAGTGCATGATCAGCCACGTGATCAGTGCATGATCAGCCACGTGATCAGTGCATGATCAGTCACGTGATCAGCATGATCAGTCACGTGATCAGTGCATGATAGCCACGTGATCAGTGCATGATCAGCCACGTGATCAGTGCATGATAGCCACGTGATCAGTGCATGATCAGCCACGTGATCAGTGCATGATCAGTCACGTGATCATGTGTGATCAGCCACGTGATCAGTGCATGATCAGCCACGTGATCAGTGCATGATCAGCCACGTGATCAGTGCATGATCAGCCACGTGATCAGTGCATGATCAGTCACGTGATCATGTGTGATCAGCCACGTGATCAGTGCATGATCAGCCACGTGATCAGTGCATGATCAACGTGATCAGTGCATGATCAGTCACGTGATCAGTACATGGTTGCACGTGATCAGTGCATGATCAGCCACGTGATCAGTGCATGATAGCCACGTGATCAGTGCATGATCAGTCACGTGATCAGTGCATGATCAGTCACGATCAGCATGATCAGCCACGTGATCAGTGCATGATCAGCCACGTGATCAGTGCATGATAGCCACGTGATCAGTGCATGATCAGTCACGTGATCAGTGCATGATCAGCCACGTGATCAGTGCATGATCAGCCACGTGATCAGTGCATGATCAGTCACGTGATCAGTGCATGATCAGCCACGTGATCAGTGCATGATCAGCACGTGATCAGTGCATGATCAGCCACGTGATCAGTGCATGATAGCCACGTGATCAGTGCATGATCAGCCACGTGATCAGTGCATGATCAGCCACGTGATCAGTGCATGATCATCACGTGATCAGTGCATGATCAGTCACGTGATCAGTACATGATAGTCACGTGATCATTGCATGATCAGCCACGTGATCAGTGCATGATGAGCCACGTGATCAGTGCAGGATCAATTACGTGATCAGTGCATGATCAGTCACGTGACCAGTACATGGTTGCGACGTGATCGTTGCATGATCAGCCACGTGAGCAGTGCATGATAGCCACGTGATCAGTGCATGATCAGACACGTGATCAGTACATGATCAGTCACGTGAAGAGTGCATGATCATTTACGTGATCTTTGCATGATCAGTCACGTGACCAGTATATGGTAGCTGTGATCATTCCATGACGAGCCACGTGAGCAGTGCATGATAGCCACGTGATGTGTGCATGAGTTACGTGAGCAGAGTATGATCAGCCACGTGATCAGTGCATGAGTGCCACGTGATCAGTGCATGATATGTCACGTGACAGGTGTGTGATCAGCCACGTGAACAGTGCATGTTCAGCCACGTGATCAGTGCATGATAGCCACGTGATCAGTGCATGATCAGTTACGTGAGCAGTGTATGATCAGCCACGTGATCAGTGCATGGTCAGACACGTGAACAGTGTATGATCAGCCACGTGATCAGTGCATGATATCCAAGTGATCAGTGCATGATCATCACGTGATCAGTGTATGATCAGCCACGTGAACAGTGCATGCTCAGTCACGTGATCTGGGCCTGCTGAGCTGCGTGATTACTGTCTGCTCATCTGCTTGACAATTGCCAGCTGAGCTGCACGATTCCTGCCTGTCATCTGCTTGACAATTGCCAGCTGTGCTGCGTAATTCCTGCCTGCTCAGCTGCTTGATTATTGCCAGCTGAGCAGCATGATTCCTCACACCTGAGTTCCATGATTATTGCCTGCTGACTGTTTGATTTGTGCCTACTCAGCTCTTTGTTTATTGCCTCCAGAGGCACATGATCAGTGTATGATAGCAAACATGATCAGCGCATGATCAGTCACATGATCAGCGCCATTAAGTCACGTGATCACTACATGATAGTCATGTGATCAGTCCATGCTCAGTCACGGTATCAGTGCATGATCAGCCACGTGATCAGTGCATGATCTGTCACAAGATTAGTGTATGATCATCCACGTGATCAGTGCATGGGCAGTCATGTGATCAGTGCATGATATAGACGTGATCAGTGCATGATCAGTCTCGTGATCAGTGCATGATAGCCACGTGATCAGTGCATGATCAGTCACCTGATGGGTGTATGATCATTCACGTGACCTGTACATGGTAGCTACATGATCATTGCATGATCAGCCACGTGAGTAGTGCATGATAGCCACGTGATCACTGCATGATCAGTCACGTGATCAGTGCATGATCAGTCATGTGACCAGTACATGTAGGCGTGATCATGGCATGATCAGCCACGTGAGCAGTGCATGATAGCCACGTGATCAGTGCATGATCAGACACGTGATCAGTGCATGATCAGTCACGTGATCAGTGCATGATCAGCCACGTGATCAGTGCATGATCAGGCACGTGATCAGTGTATGTCAGCCAAGTGATCAGTGCATGATAGCCACGTGATCAGTGCATGATCAGTCACGTGATCAGTGCATGATCAGTTATGATCAGTGTATGATCAGCCACGTGATCAGTGCATGATCAGCCACGTGATCAGTGCATGATCAATTACGTGATCAGTGCATGATCAGTCACGTGACCAGTACATGGTAGCGTGATCATTGCCTGATCAGCCACGTGATCAGTGCATGATAGCCACGTGATCAGTGCATGATAGCCACGTGATCAGTGCATGATCAGTCATGTGATACGTGTGATCAGCCACGTGATCAGTGCATGATATCCACGTGATCAGTGCATGACAGCCACGTGATCAGTGCATGAGCCATGATCAGTGCATGATCAGTCACGTGATACATGTGATCAGCCACGTGATCAGTGCATGATGAGCCACGTGATCAGTGCATGATCAATTACGTGATCAGTGCATGATCAGTCACGTGACCAGTACATGGTTGCTACGTGATCGCTGCATGATCAGCCACGTGAGCAGAGCATGATAGCCACGTGTCAGTGCATGATCAGTCACGTGATCAGTACATGATCAGTCACGTGAACAGTGCATGATCATTTACGTGATCTTGCATGATCAGTCACGTACCAGTATATGGTTGCTACGTGATCATTCCATGACAGCCACGTGAGCAGTGCATGATAGCCACGTGATGCATGAGTTACGTGAGCAGAGTGTGATCAGCCACGTGATCAGTGCATGAGTGCCACGTGATCAGTGCATGATATGTCACGTGACAGTGTGATCAGCCACGTGAACAGTGCATGTTCAGCCACGTGATCAGTGCATGATAGCCACGTGATCAGTGCATGATCAGTTACGTGAGTGCATGATCAGCCACGTGATCAGTGCATGGTCAGACACGTGAACAGTGTATGATCAGCCACGTGATCAGTGCATGATATCCAAGTGATCAGTGCATGATCATCACGTGATCAGTGTATGATCAGCCACGTGAACAGTGCATGCTCAGTCACGTGATCTGGGCCTGCTGAGCTGCGTGATTACTGTCTGCTCATCTGCTTGACAATTGCCAGCTGAGCTGCACGATTCCTGCCTGCTCAGCTGCTTGATTATTGCCAGCTGAGCAGCATGATTCCTCACACCTGAGTTCCATGATTATTGCCTGCTGACTGTTTGATTCGTGCCTACTCAGCTCTTTGTTTATTGCCTCCAGAGGCACATGATCAGTGTATGATAGCAAACATGATCAGCGCATGATCAGTCACATGATCAGCGCCATTAAGTCACGTGATCACTACATGATAGTCATGTGATCAGTCCATGCTCAGTCACGGTATCAGTGCATGATCAGCCACGTGATCAGTGCATGATCTGTCACAAGATTAGTGTATGATCATCCACGTGATCAGTGCACGGGCAGTCATGTGATCAGTGCATGATATAGACGTGAACAGTGCATGATCAGTCCGTGATCAGTGCATGATAGCCACGTGATCAGTGCATGATCAGTCACCTGATGGGTGTATGATCATTCACGTGACCTGTACATGGTAGCTACATGATCATTGCATGATCAGCCACGTGAGTAGTTCATGATAGCCACGTGATCACTGCATGATCAGTCACGTGATCAGTGCATGATCAGTCATGTGACCAGTACATGGTAGGCATGATCATGCATGATCAGCCACGTGAGCAGTGCATGATAGCCACGTGATCAGTGCATGATCAGTCACGTGATCAGTGCATGATCAGCACGTGATCAGTGCATGATCAGCCACGTGATCAGTGCATGATCAGCCACGTGATCAGTGCATGATCAGTCACGTGATCAGTGCATGATCAGTCACGTGATCAGTGCATGATAGCTACGTGATCATGCATGATCAGCCACGTGATCAGTGCATGATCAGCACGTGATCAGTGCATGATCAGCCACGATCAGTCATGATCAGTCACGTGATACATGTGCATGATCAGCCACGTGATCAGTGCATGATCCACGTGATCAGTGCATGATCAGTCACGTGATCAGTACATGATCAGTCACGTGAACAGTGCATGATCATTTACGTGATCAGTGCATGATCAGTCACGTGACCAGTATATGGTTGCTACGTGATCATTCCATGACAGCCACGTGATCAGTGCATGATAGCCACGTGATGTGCATGAGTTACGTGAGCAGAGCATGATCAGCCACGTGATCAGTGCATGAGTGCCACGTGATCAGTGCATGATATGTCACGTGACAGGTGCGTGATCAGCCACGTGATCAGTGCATGTTCAGCCACGTGATCAGTGCATGATAGCCACGTGATCAGTGCATGATCAGTTACGTGAGCAGTGTATGATCAGCCACGTGATCAGTGCATGGTCAGACACGTGAACAGTGCATGATCAGCCACGTGATCAGTGCATGATAGCCACGTGATCAGTGCATGATCATCACGTGATCAGTGTATGATCAGCCACGTGAACAGTGCATGCTCAGTCACGTGATCTGGGCCTGCTGAGCTGCGTGATTACTGTCTGCTCATCTGCTTGACAATTGCCAGCTGAGCTGCACGATTCCTGCCCGTCATCTGCTTGACAATTGCCAGCTGTGCTGCGTAATTCCTGCCTGCTCAGCTGCTTGATTATTGCCAGCTGAGCAGCATGATTCCTCACACCTGAGTTCCATGATTATTGCCTGCTGACTGTTTGATCTGCCTACTCAGCTCTTTGTTTATTGCCTCCAGAGGCACATGATCAGTGTATGATAGCAAACATGATCAGCGCATGATCAGTCACATGATCAGCGCCATTAAGTCACGTGATCACTACATGATAGTCATGTGATCAGTCCATGCTCAGTCACGGTATCAGTGCATGATCAGCCACGTGATCAGTGCATGATCTGTCACAAGATTAGTGTATGATCATCCACGTGATCAGTGCACGGCAGTCATGTGATCAGTGCATGATATAGACGTGAACAGTGCATGACCAGTCTCGTGATCAGTGCATATAGCCACGTGATCAGTGCATGATCAGTCACCTGATGGGTGTATGATCATTCACGTGACCCGTACATGGTAGCTACATGATCATTGCATGATCAGCCACGTGAGTAGTTCATGATAGCCACGTGATCACTGCATGATCAGTCACGTGATCAGTGCATGATCAGTCATGTGACCAGTACATGGTAGCTGCGTGATCATGGCATGATCAGCCACGTGAGCAGTGCATGATAGCCACGTGATCAGTGCATGATCAGACACGAGATCAGTGCATGATCAGTCACGTGATCAGTGCATGATCAGCCACGTGATCAGTGCATGACCAGGCACGTGATCAGTGTATGTCAGCCACGTGATCAGTGCATGATAGCCACGTGATCAGTGCATGATCAGTCACGTGATCAGTGCATGATCAGTTACGTGATCAGTGCATGATCAGCCACGTGATCAGTGCATGATCAGCCACATGATCAGTGCATGATCAATTACGCGATCAGTGCATGATCAGTCACGTGATCAGTACATGGTAGCTACGTGATCATTGCATGATCAGCCACGTGATCAGTGCATGATAGCCACGTGATCAGTGCATGATAGCCACGTGATCAGTGCATGATCAGTCATGTGATACGTGTGATCAGCCACGTGATCAGTGCATGATATCCACGTGATCAGTGCATGACAGCCACGTGATCAGTGCATGAGAGCCACGTGATCAGTGCATGATCAGTCACGTGATACATGTGTGATCAGCCACGTGATCAGTGCATGATGAGCCACGTGATCAGTGCATGATCAATTACGCGATCAGTGCATGATCAGTCACGTGACCAGTACATGGTTGCTACGTGATCGCATGATCAGCCACGTGAGCAGAGCATGATAGCCACGTGATCAGTGCATGATCAGTCACGTGATCAGTACATGATCAGTCACGTGAACAGTGCATGATCATTTACGTGATCTGTGCATGATCAGTCACGTGACCAGTATATGGTTGCTACGTGATCATTCCATGACGAGCCACGTGAGCAGTGCATGATAGCCACGTGATGTGTGCATGAGTTACGTGAGCAGAGTGTGATCAGCCACGTGATCAGTGCATGAGTGCCACGTGATCAGTGCATGATATGTCACGTGACAGTGTGTGATCAGCCACGTGAACAGTGCATGTTCAGCCACGTGATCAGTGCATGATAGCCACGTGATCAGTGCATGATCAGTTACGTGAGCAGTGTATGATCAGCCACGTGATCAGTGCATGGTCAGACACGTGAACAGTGTATGATCAGCCACGTGATCAGTGCATGATATCCAAGCGATCAGTGCATGATCATCACGTGATCAGTGTATGATCAGCCACGTGAACAGTGCATGCTCAGTCACGTGATCTGGGCCCGCTGAGCTGCGTGATTACTGTCTGCTCATCTGCTTGACAATTGCCAGCTGAGCTGCACGATTCCTGCCCGTCATCTGCTTGACAATTGCCAGCTGTGCTGCGTAATTCCTGCCTGCTCAGCTGCTTGATTATTGCCAGCTGAGCAGCATGATTCCTCACACCTGAGTTCCATGATTATTGCCTGCTGACTGTTTGATTCGTGCCTACTCAGCTCTTTGTTTATTGCCTCCAGAGGCACATGATCAGTGTATGATAGCAAACATGATCAGCGCATGATCAGTCACATGATCAGCGCCATTAAGTCACGTGATCACTACATGATAGTCATGTGATCAGTCCATGCTCAGTCACGGTATCAGTGCATGATCAGCCACGTGATCAGTGCATGATCTGTCACAAGATTAGTGTATGATCATCCACGTGATCAGTGCATGGCAGTCATGTGATCAGTGCATGATATAGACGTGAACAGTGCATGATCAGTCTCGTGATCAGTGCATGATAGCCACGTGATCAGTGCATGATCAGTCACCTGATGGGTGTATGATCATTCACGTGACCTGTACATGGTAGCCACATGATCATTGCATGATCAGCCACGTGAGTAGTGCATGATCACTGCATGCATCACGTGATCAGTGCATGATCAGTCATGTGACCAGTACATGGTAGCTGTGATCATGCATGATCAGCCACGTGAGCAGTGCATGATAGCCACGTGATCAGTGCATGATCAGACACGTGATCAGTGCATGATCAGTCATGTGATCAGTGCATGATCAGCCACGTGATCAGTGCATGACAGCACGTGATCAGTGCATGTCCGCCACGTGATCAGTGCATGATAGCCACGTGATCAGTGCATGATCAGTCACGTGATCAGTGCATGATCAGTTATGTGATCAGTGCATGATCAGCCACGTGATCAGTGCATGATCAGCCACATGATCAGTGCATGATCAATTACGTGATCAGTGCATGATCAGTCACGTGACCAGTACATGGTAGCTACGTGATCATTGCATGATCAGCCACGTGATCAGTGCATGATAGCCACGTGATCAGTGCATGATAGCCACGTGATCAGTGCATGATCAGTCATGTGATAGTGTGTGATCAGCCACGTGATCAGTGCATGATATCCACGTGATCAGTGCATGACAGCCACGTGATCAGTGCATGAGAGCCACGTGATCAGTGCATGATCAGTCACGTGATACAGTGTGATCAGCCACGTGATCAGTGCATGATGAGCCACGTGATCAGTGCATGATCAATTACGTGATCAGTGCATGATCAGTCACGCGACCAGTACATGGTTGCTACGTGATCGCTGCATGATCAGCCACGTGAGCAGAGCATGATAGCCACGTGGTCAGTGCATGATCAGTCACGCGATCAGTACATGATCAGTCACGTGATCAGTGCATGATCATTTACGTGATCAGTGCATGATCAGTCACGTGACAGTATATGGTGCTACGTGATCATTCCATGATCAGCCACGTGATCAGTGCATGATAGCCACGTGATGTGTGCATGAGTTACGTGAGCAGAGTATGATCAGCCACGTGATCAGTGCATGAGTGCCACGTGATCAGTGCATGATATGTCACGTGACAGTGTGTGATCAGCCACGTGATCAGTGCATGATCAGCCACGCGATCAGTGCATGATAGCCACGTGATCAGTGCATGATCAGTTACGTGATCAGTGCATGATCAGCCACGTGATCAGTGCATGATCAGTCACGTGACCAGTACATGTAGCACGTGATCAGTGCATGATCAGCCACGTGAGCAGTGCATGATAGCCACGTGATCAGTGCATGATCAGTCACGCTGATCAGTGCATGATCAGTCACGTGATCAGTGCATGATCACACGATCAGTGCATGATCAGCCACGCGATCAGTGCATGATCTGTCACATGATTAGTGTATGATCATCCACGTGATCAGTGCATGCAGTCATGTGATCAGTGCATGATATAGACGCGAACAGTGCATGATCAGTCTCATGATCAGTGCATGATAGCCACGTGATCAGCGCATGATCAGTCACGTGATGGGTGCATGATCATTCACGTGACCAGTACATGGTAGCTACATGATCATTGCATGATCAGCCACGTGAGTAGTGCATGATAGCCACGTGATCACTGCATGATCAGTCACGTGATCAGTGCATGATCAGTCACGTGACCAGTGCATGATAGCCGCGATCAGCATGATCAGCCATGCGTGATCAGTGCATGATAGCCACGCGATCAGTGCATGATCAGCCACGTGATCAGCGCATGATCAGTCACGCGATCAGTGCAGGATCAGCCACGGGATCAGTGCATGATCAGCCACGTGATCAGCGCATGATCAACTACGTGATCAGTGCATGATCAGTCACGTGATCAGTACATGGTAGCCACGTGATCATTGCCCGATCAGCCACGTGATCAGTGCATGATAGCCACGCGATCAGTGCATGATCAGCCACGGATCAGTGCATGATCAGTCACGTGATCGGTGCGTGATCAGCCACGTGATCAGTGCATGATATCCACGTGATCAGTGCATGATCAGTTACGTGATCAGTGCATGACAGTCACGTGACCAGTGCATGATCAGTCACGTGATACGGTGTGATCAGCCACGTGATCAGTGCATGATCAGCCACGTGATCAGTGCATGATCAGCCACGTGATCAGTGCATGATCAGTCACGTGATCAGTGCATGATCATTTACGTGATCAGTGCATGATCAGTCACGTGACCAGTATGGTTGCTACGTGATCATTCCATGACAGCCACGTGAGCAGTGCATGATAGCCACGGGATGTGTGCATGAGTTACGTGAGCAGAGTATGATCAGCCACGTGATCAGTGCATGAGTGCCACGTGATCAGTGCATGATCAGTCACGTGATCAGTGTGTGATCAGCCACGCGAACAGTGCATGTTCAGCCACGCGATCAGTGCATGATAGCCACGCGATCAGTGCATGATCAGTCGTGAGCAGTGCATGATCAGCCACGTGATCAGTGCATGGTCAGACACGTGAACAGCGTATGATCAGCCACGTGATCAGTGCATGATATCCAAGCGATCAGTGCATGATCATCACGTGATCAGTGTATGATCAGCCACGTGAACAGTGCATGCTCAGTCACGCGATCTGGGCCTGCTGAGCTGCGTGATTACTGTCTGCTCATCTGCTTGACAATTGCCAGCTGAGCTGCACGATTCCTGCCTGTCATCTGCTTGACAATTGCCAGCTGTGCTGCGAATTCCTGCCTGCTCAGCTGCTTGATTATTGCCAGCTGAGTAGCATGATTCCTCACACCTGAGTTCCATGATTATTGCCTGCTGACTGTTTGATTCGCGCCTACTCAGCTCTTTGTTTATTGCCTCCAGAGGCACATGATCAGTGTATGATAGCAAACATGATCAGCGCATGATCAGTCACATGATCAGCGCCATTAAGTCACGTGATCACTACATGATAGTCATGGGATCAGTCCATGCTCAGTCACGGTATCAGTGCATGATCAGCCACGTGATCAGTGCATGATCTGTCACAAGATTAGTGTATGATCATCCACGTGATCAGTGCACGGGCAGTCATGTGATCAGTGCATGATATAGACGTGAACAGTGCATGACCAGTCTCGTGATCAGTGCATGATAGCCACGTGATCAGTGCATGATCAGTCACCTGATGGGTGTATGATCATTCACGTGATCTGTACATGGTAGCTACATGATCATTGCATGATCAGCCACGAGTAGTTCATGATAGCCACGCGATCACTGCATGATCAGTCACGTGATCAGTGCATGATCAGTCATGTGACCAGTACATGGTAGCCGTGATCATGGCATGATCAGCCACGTGAGCAGTGCATGATAGCCACGCGATCAGTGCATGATCAGACACGAGATCAGCGCATGATCAGTCATGTGATCAGTGCATGATCAGTCACGTGATCAGTGCACGACCAGGCACGTGATCAGTGTGTCCAGCCAAGTGATCAGTGCATGATAGCCACGCGATCAGTGCATGATCAGTCACGTGATCAGTGCATGATCAGTTACGTGATCAGTGTATGATCAGCCACGCGATCAGTGCATGATCAGCCACATGATCAGTGCATGATCAATTACGCGCTCAGTGCATGATCAGTTACGTGACCAGTACATGGTAGCCACATGATTGCCTGATCAGCCAATGATCAGTGCATGATAGCCACGCGATCAGTGCATGATAGCCACGCGATCAGTGCATGACCAGTCATGTGATAGTGGTGATCAGCCACTGATCAGTGCATGATCCACGTGATCAGTGCATGACAGCCACGCGGATCAGTGCATGAGAGCCACGTGATCAGTGCATGATCAGCCACGTGATACATGTGTGATCAGCCACGTGATCAGTGCGATGACACGTGATCAGTGCAGGATCAATTAGGTGATCAGTGCATGATCAGTCACGACCAGTACATCAGCACGTGATCGCTGCATGATCAGTGAGCAGAGCATAGCCACGTGGTCAGTGCATGATCAGCCACGTGATCAGCATGATCAGTCACGTGAACAGCATCATTTACGTGATCTTGCATGATCAGTCATTACCAGTATGGTAGCACGTGATCATCCATGACAGCCACGTGAGCAGTGCATGATAGCCACGTGATCTGTGCATGAGCGTTGATCAGTGTATGATCAGCGTGATCAGTGCATGAGAGTCACGTGATCAGTGCATGATAGTCACGTGATCAGTGTGATCAGTCACGTGATCAGTGCATGATCGGTCACGTGATCAGTGTATGATAGCCACGTGATCAGTGCATGATCACATGATCAGTGCATGATCAGCCACGGGACTAGCATGATCAACACGTGATCAGTGCATGGTAGCCATGATCAGTGCATGATCAGCCACGCGAGCAGTGCATGATCAGCCACGCGATCAGTGCGATCATATCAGATAGTGCATGATAGCCACGTGATCAGTGCATGATCAGACACGTGATCAGCGCATGATCAGTCACGCGATCAGTGCATGATCAGCCACGTGATCAGTGCATGACCAGGCACGCGATCAGTGTATGTCCAGCCATGTGATCAGTGCATGATAGCCACGTGATCAGCATGATCAGTCACGTGATCAGCAGATCAGTTACGTGATCAGCATGATCAGCCACGTGATCAGTGCATGATCAGCCACATGATCAGTGCATGATCAATTACGTGATCAGTGCATGATCAGTCACGTGATCAGCATGGTCAGCTCACGTGATCATTGCCTGATCAGCCACGTGATCAGTGCATGATAGCCACGTGATCAGTGCATGATAGCCACGCGATCAGTGCATGATCAGTCACGTGACACGCAGTGATCAGCCAGTGATCAGTGCATGATATCCACGATCAGTGCATGACAGCCACGTGATCAGTGCATGAGAGCCACGATGATCAGTGCATGATCAGTCACGTGATACATGTGCATGATCAGCCACGTGATCAGTGCATGATGAGCCACGTGATCAGTGCAGGATCAATTACGCGATCAGTGCATGATCAGTCACGTGACCAGTACATGGTTGCACGTGATCCGTGCATGATCAGCCACGTGAGCAGAGCATGATAGCCACGTGATCAGTGCATGATCAGTCACGTGATCAGTACATGATCAGTCACGAACAGTGCATGATCATTTACGTGATCTGTGCATGATCAGTCACGTTACCAGTATATGGTTGCTAGCATGTGATCATTCCATGACGGCCACGTGAGCAGTGCATGATAGCCACGTGATGTGTGCATGAGTTACGTGAGCAGAGTATGATCAGCCACGTGATCAGTGCATGATGCCACGTGATCAGTGCATGATATGTCACGTGACAGTGGATCAGCCACGTGAACAGTGCATGTTCAGCCACGTGATCAGTGCATGATAGCCACGTGATCAGTGCATGATCAGTTGAGCAGTGTATGATCAGCCACGTGATCAGTGCATGGTCAGACACGTGAACAGTGTATGATCAGCCACGTGATCAGTGCATGATATCCGTGATCAGTGCATGATCATCACGTGATCAGTGCATGATCGAGCCACGTGAACAGTGCATGCTCAGTCACGTGATCGGGCCTGCTGAGCTGCGTGATTACTGTCTGCTCATCTGCTTGACAATTGCCAGCTGAGCTGCACGATTCCTGCCCGTCATCTGCTTGACAATTGCCAGCTGCGCAGCAACTGCCTGCTCAGCCAATCAGCTCCAGCGATCATTTGCCTACAGCTGAGTTGATCTGATTTGATTCGTACTCAGCTCTTTGTTTATTGCCTCCAGAGGCACATGATCAGTGTATGATAGCAAACATGATCAGCGCATGATCAGTCACATGATCAGCGCCATTAAGTCACGTGATCACTACATGATAGTCATGTGATCAGTCCATGCTCAGTCACGGTATCAGTGCATGATCAGCCACGTGATCAGTGCATGATCTGTCACAAGATTAGTGCATGATCATCCACGTGATGATCAGCACGTCAGTCATGGATCAGTGCATGATGACGTTGAACAGTGCATGATCAGTCCGTGATCAGTGCATGATAGCCACGTGATCAGTGCATGATCAGTCACCTGATGGGTGTGTGATCATTCACGTGACCTGTACATGGTAGTTACATGATCATTGCATGATCAGCCACGTGAGTAGTGCATGATAGCCACGTGATCACTGCATGATCAGTCACGATCAGTGCATGATCAGTCACGTGACCAGTACATGGTAGCTGTGATCAGTGGCATGATCAGCCACGTGATCAGTGCATGATAGCCACGTGATCAGTGCATGATCAGCCACGTGATCAGTGCATGATCAGCGTGATCAGTGCATGATCAGCCACGTGATCAGTGCATGATCAGCCACGCGATCAGTGCATGATCAGCCACGATCAGTTGCGCATAGGATCATGACAGTCATGATCAGCCACGTGATCAGTGCATGATCAGCCACGTGATCAGTGCATGATCAGCCACGCGATCAGTGCATGATCAGCCACGTGATCAGTGCATGATCAGTCAGACCAGTACATGGTAGCACGTGATCATTGCATGATCAGCCACGTGATCAGTGCATGATAGCCACGCGATCAGTGCATGATCAGCATGATCAGCATGATCAGTCACGTGATCAGTGCATGATCAGCCACGCGATCAGTGCATGACCAGCCACGTGATCAGTGCATGATCAGCCACGTGATCAGTGCATGATAGCCACGTGATCAGTGCATGATCAGTCATGCGTGATCAGTGCATGATCAGTCACGTGATCAGTGCATGATCAATACGTGATCAGTGCATGATCAGCCACGTGATCAGTGCATGATAGCCACGTGATCAGTGCATGATCAGTCACGACCAGTACATCACGCTGATCATTGCCTGATCACGTGATCAGTGCATGATAACGCGATCAGTGCATGATAGCCACGTGATCAGTGCATGATCAGTCATGCGATAGTGCATCAGCCAATGATCAGTGCATGATATCCACGCGATCAGTGCATGACAGCCACGTGATCAGCATGAGAGCCACGGGATCAGTGCATGATCAACATACATGTGTGATCAGCCACGTGATCAGTGCATGATGAGCCACGTGATCAGTGCAGGATCAATTACGTGATCAGTGCATGATCAGTCACGTGACCAGTACATGGTTGCTACGTGATCGCTGCATGATCAGCCACGTGAGCAGAGCATGATAGCCACGGTCAGTGCATGATCAGTCACGTGATCAGTACATGATCAGTCACGTGAACAGTGCATGATCATTTACGTGATCTTTGCATGATCAGTCACGTACCAGTATGGCTGCTACGTGATCATTCCATGACGAGCCACGTGAGCAGTGCATGATAGCCACGGATGTGTGCATGCATGAGTTACGTGAGCAGAGTATGATCAGCCACGTGATCAGTGCATGAGTGCCACGTGATCAGTGCATGATAGTGTCACGACAGGTGTGTGATCAGCCACGTGAACAGTGCATGTTCAGCTCACGTGATCAGTGCATGATAGCCACGTGATCAGTGCATGATCAGTTACGTGAGCAGTGTATGATCAGCCACGTGATCAGTGCATGGTCAGACACGTGAACAGTGTATGATCAGCCACGTGATCAGTGCATGATATCCAAGTGATCAGTGCATGATCATCACGTGATCAGTGTATGATCAGCCACGTGAACAGTGCATGCTCAGTCACGTGATCTGGGCCTGCTGAGCTGCGTGATTACTGTCTGCTCATCTGCTTGACAATTGCCAGCTGTGCTGCAATTCCTGCCTGCTCAGCTGCTTTATTGCCAGCTGAGCAGCATGATTCCTCACACCTGAGTTCCATGATTATTGCCTGCTGACTGTTTGATTCGTGCCTACTCAGCTCTTTGTTTATTGCCTCCAGAGGCACATGATCAGTGTATGATAGCAAACATGATCAGCGATGATCAGTCACATGATCAGCGCCATTAAGTCACGTGATCACTACATGATAGTCATGTGATCAGTCCATGCTCAGTCACGGCATCAGTGCATGATCAGCCACGTGATCAGTGCATGATCTGTCACAAGATTAGTGTATGATCATCAGCACGTGATCAGTGCACGGGCAGTCATGTGATCAGTGCATGATATAGACGTGAACAGTGCATGACCAGTCTCGTGATCAGTGCATGATAGCCACGCGATCAGTGCATGATCAGTCACCTGATGGGTGTATGATCATTCACGTGACCTGTACATGGTAGCTACATGATCATTGCATGATCAGCCACGTGAGTAGTTCATGATAGCCACGTGATCAGTGCATGATCAGTCACGTGATCAGTGCATGATCAGTCATGTGACCAGTACATGGTAGCCGCGTGATCAGTGCATGATCAGCCACGTGATCAGTGCATGATAGCCACGTGATCAGTGCATGATCAGTCACGTGATCAGTGCATGATCAGTCACGTGATCAGTGCATGATCAGCCACGTGATCAGTGCATGATCAGCCACGCGATCAGTGCATGATCAGGCCAGTGCAGTGCATGATCAGCCACGTGATCAGTGCATGATCAGTTACGTGATCAGTGCATGATCAGCCACTGATCAGTGCATGTAGCCACGTGATCATGTGCATGACGCCACGTGTGTGCATGATGATCAATGCGGATGTGCATGAGTCACGTGATCAGTGCATGATCAGCCACGATCAGTGCATGATCAGTCCACGTGATCAGTGCATGATAGCCACGTGCATGCGATCAGCCACGTGATCAGTGCATGATCAGCCACGTGATCAGCATGATAGCCACGTGATCAGTGCATGATCAGCCACGCGATCAGTGCATGATCAGCCACGCGATCAGTGCATGATCAGTCATGACCAGTACATGGTAGCTGTGATCATTGCATGATCAGCCACGTGAGCAGTGCATGATAGCCACGTGATCAGTGCATGATCAGCCACGTGATCAGTGCATGATCAGCGCCGTGAACAGTGCATGATCAGTCACGTGATCAGTGCATGATCAGTCACGTGATCAGTGCATGATCAGCCACGCGATCAGTGCATGATCATCACGGCGATCAGGTGCGATCAGCCACGTGATCAGTGCACGTGTGTCATGATCAGTGTATGATCAGAGCGTGATCAGTGCATGATCAGCCACGTGATCAGTGCATGATAGCCACGTGATCAGTGCATGATCAGTCACGTGATGTGCATGATCAGTCACGTGACCAGTGCATGGTAGCCACGTGATCAGTGCATGATCAGCCACGTGAGCAGTGCATGATAGCCACGTGATCAGTGCATGATCAGTCACGTGATCAGTGCATGATCAGCCACGTGATCAGTGCATGATCAGACGTGATCAGTGCATGATCAGCACTGCGCAGATGATCAGTCACGTGATCAGTGGTCATGATCAGGCCGTGATCAGTGCATGATAGCCACGTGATCAGTGCATGATCAGCCACGTGATCAGTGCATGATCAGCCACGTGATCAGTGCATGATCAGCCACGCGATCAGTGCATGATCAGCCACGTGATCTGTGTACGTGGTATCACATGATCAGTGCATGATCAGCCGTGACAGTGCATGATCAGCCACGTGATCAGTGCATGATAGCCACGTGATCAGTGCATGATCAGTCACGTGATCACATGATCAGCCACGTGATCAGTGCATGATCAGCCACGTGATCAGTGCATGATCAGCCACGTGATCAGTGCATGATCAGCCACGTGATCAGTGCATGATCAGTCACGTGATCATGTGTGATCAGCCACGTGATCAGTGCATGATAGCCACGGTCAGTGCATGATCAGTCACGTGATCAGTGCATGATCAGTCACGTGATCAGTGCATGATCAGTTACGTGATCTTTGCATGATCAGTCATACGTTACAGTGCATATGGTTGCTACGCGTGATCATTCATGACGTCAGCCGTGAGCAGTGCATGATCAGCCACGTGATGTGTGCATGATGTTACGTGAGCAGAGTATGATCAGCCACGGATCAGTGCATGAGTGCCACGTGATCAGTATGATGTCACGTGACAGGTGTGTGATCAGCCACGCGTGAACAGTGCATGTTCAGCCACGTGATCAGTGCATGATAGCCACGTGATCAGTGCATGATCAGTTACGTGAGCAGTGTATGATCGCAGCCACGTGATCAGTGCATGTCAGACACGTGAACAGTGTATGATCAGCCACGTGATCAGTGCATGATATCCAAGTGATCAGTGCATGACATCACGCGATCAGTGTATGATCAGCCACGTGAACAGTGCATGCTCAGTCACGTGATTTGGGCCTGCTGAGCTGCGTGATTACTGTCTGCTCATCTGCTTGACAATTGCCAGCTGAGCTGCACGATTCCTGCCTGTCATCTGCTTGATAATTGCCAGCTGTGCTGCATTCCTGCCTGCTCAGCTTGATTATTGCCAGCTGAGCAGCATGATTCCTCACACCTGAGTTCCATGATTATTGCCTGCTGACTGTTTGATTCGTACCTACTCAGCTCTTTGTTTATTGCCTCCAGAGGCACATGATCAGTGTATGATAGCAAACATGATCAGCGCATGATCAGTCACATGATCAGCGCCATTAAGTCACGTGATCACTACATGATAGTCATGTGATCAGTCCATGCTCAGTCACGGTATCAGTGCATGATCAGCCACGTGATCAGTGCATGATCTGTCACAAGATTATGGCGATCATCCACGTGATCAGTGCACGGGCAGTCATGTGATCAGTGCATGATATAGACGTGAACAGTGCATGATCAGTCTCGCTGATCAGTGCATGATAGCCACGTGATCAGTGCATGATCAGTCACCTGATGGGTGTATGATCATTCACGTGACCTGTACATGGTAGCTACATGATCATTGCATGATCAGCCACGTGAGTAGTTCATGATAGCCACGTGCACTGCATGATCAGTCACGTGATCAGTGCATGATCAGTCATGACCAGTACATGGTAGCCATGCGGATCATTGCATGATCAGCCACTGAGCAGCGCATGATAGCCACGTGATCAGCATGATCAGACACGTGATCAGTGCATGATCAGTCACGTGATCAGTGCATGATCAGCCACGTGATCAGTGCATGACCAGGCACGGATCAGTGTATGTCCAGCCACGTGATCAGTGCATGATAGCCACGTGATCAGTGCATGATCAGTCACGTGATCAGTGCATGATCGCTGTGATCAGTGTATGATCAGCCACGTGATCAGTGCATGATCAGCCACATGATCAGTGCATGATCAATTACGTGATCGTGCATGATCAGTCACGTGACCAGTACATGGCTACGTGATCATTGCCTGATCAGCCACGTGATCAGTGCATGATAGCCACGTGATCAGTGCATGATAGCCACGTGATCAGTGCATGATCAGTCATGTGATACGTGTGATCAGCCGCCATGATCAGTGCATGATATCCACGCGATCAGTGCATGACAGCCACGTGATCAGTGCATGAGAGCCACGGGATCAGTGCATGATCAGTCACGTGATACATGTGTGATCAGCCACGTGATCAGTGCATGATGAGCCACGTGATCAGTGCAGGATCAATTACGTGATCAGTGCATGATCAGTCACGTGACCAGTACATGGTTGCTACGGGATCATTGCATGATCAGCCACGTGAGCAGAGCATGATAGCCACGTGGTCAGTGCATGATCAGTCACGTGATCAGTACATGATCAGTCACGTGAACAGTGCATGATCATTTACGTGATCTTTGCATGATCAGTCACGCTGACCAGTATATGGTAGCTACGGATCATTCCATGACAGCCACGCGAGCAGTGCATGATAGCCGCGTGATGTGTGCATGAGTTACGTGAGCAGAGTATGATCAGCCACGTGATCAGTGCATGAGTGCCACGTGATCAGTGCATGATAAGTCACGTGACAGGTGTGTGATCAGCCACGTGAACAGCGCGATGTTCAGCCACGTGATCAGTGCATGATAGCCACGTGATCAGTGCATGATCAGTTACGTGAGCAGTGTATGATCAGCCACGTGATCAGTGCATGGTCAGGACACGTGAACAGTGTATGATCAGCCACGCGTGATCAGTGCATGATATCCAAGTGATCAGTGCATGATCATCACGTGATCAGTGTATGATCAGCCACGCGAACAGTGCATGCTCAGTCACGTGATCTGGGCCTGCTGAGCTGCGTGATTACTGTCTGCTCATCTCAGCTTGACAATTGCCAGCTGAGCTGCACGATTCCTGCCTGTCATCTGCTTGACAATTGCCAGCTGTGCTGCGTAATTCCTGCCTGCTCAGCTGCTTGATTATTGCCAGCTGAGCAGCATGATTCCTCACAGCTGAGTTCCATGATTATTGCCTGCTGACTGTTTGATTCGTGCCTACTCAGCTCTTTGTTTATTGCCTCAGAGGCACATGATCAGTGTATGATAGCAAACATGATCAGCGCATGATCAGTCACATGATCAGCGCCATTAAGTCACGTGATCACTACATGATAGTCATGTGATCAGTCCATGCTCAGTCACGGTATCAGTGCATGATCAGCCACGTGATCAGTGCATGATCTGTCACAAGATTAGTGTACGATCATCCACGTGATCAGTGCGCACGGGCAGTCATGTGATCAGTGCATGATATAGACGTGAACAGTGCATGATCAGTCTCGTGATCAGTGCATGATAGCCACGTGATCAGTGCATGATCAGTCACCTGATGGGTGTATGATCATTCACGTGACCTGTACATGGTAGCTACATGATCATTGCATGATCAGCCACGTGGAGTAGTGCATGATAGCCACGTGATCACTGCATGATCAGTCACGTGATCAGTGCATGATCAGTCATGTGACCAGTACATGGTAGCCGTGATCATGGCATGATCAGCCACGTGAGCAGTGCATGATAGCCACGTGATCAGTGCATGATCAGTCACGTGATCAGTGCATGATCAGTCACGTGATCAGTGCATGATCAGCCACGTGATCAGTGCATGATCAGCCACGTGATCAGTGCATGATCAGCCACGTGATCAGTGCATGATCAGTCACGTGATCAGTGCATGATCAGCCACGTGATCAGTGCATGATCAGTCACGTGATCAGTGCATGACATCCACGTGATCAGTGCATGATCAGCCACGTGATCAGTGCATGATCAGCCACGTGATCAGTGCATGATCAGTCACGTGACCAGTACATGGTAGCTACGTGATCAGTGCATGATCAGCCACGTGATCAGTGCATGATAGCCACGTGATCCGTGCATGATAATGCACGTGATCAGTGCATGATCAGTCACGTGGATAGTGCATGATCAGCCACGTGATCAGTGCATGATATCACGCGTGATCAGTGCATGATCAGCCGTG